>NC_068367.1:71220292-71285292 GCF_020536995.1 Dreissena polymorpha | reverse complement strand
CGTTGTAATGAATGTGTATTAAAGGGAAAAGTCAGTGCTTTGAGTCCGAAATCTTGAGATCGCTCCCCTTGGGAGATCGAAACCAACGACTACCGGACGCAAGGCGAACACCATATATATTACACCGATCTGTTTAAGTCTGACCACGATATTTTAGTTTCAGGATTGTTTGTTTTGACAGTACTAATTGTCTTAATAATATAACATACATATTGGAATATTCTGATTTTTTACAGTCAACGTACACCAAACCATTTAATTATGCTTTACGGCATGAGTTAAGGCTGAGCTTAAAGCCTCAAATAACTAAGCAAACGGTAGAGCTATTTCCACACACCATTTTTCTTATTTAAACAATCAATACGATTGCTTATGCTTTAAAGGGATCTGTTCACCGTTTTGTTAAATGAAGATTTTAAAAATAATTGTGAAAGTTTCAAAATAAAAAAGAATGTACACATCATGTTTATAAAAGAAAAACTGATTGTCTTTACTTTGAAAATGAAGATTTTTCAAAACTTTTTAAACACTCTGCTCATGCTTATATACATCTTACTTGCACAACAGAACAGATACCTTTTTCAACATATCTGGACCTAATTTTTGAGAAAAATAGTTGATTTTTCAGCCCGCTGGGTGCCCATTTCCTTAATTTTTGTATATTTTGATCCTTTTCCTACATTAATACAACTGTTTAGGCATACATAAGACACTAAGAACATGATAAATGCTCAAATAACATGTAACAGTAAGAGTAACCTGATAAAATAATAACAAATCGGATGTCCGACAGCCAAATCACTGTCAGAGCTTTTTTCGAATTCCAGCTGAAAATAGCCATTTTTTAAATATTTGAATTATTCCCCTTTTCAGATAAGTTATTTACATCCAAATTATGAAAACTCAGCTCATCAAAGCCCACTGTCTCACTGCATGTTGGTATAAAAGCTTTAAAAATACATTTCACAGGCAGGCTGTATAAAAAATGTCATTTACCAATTCAGGTAGCAGACCACAGAAGAAACACACACTCTCGGAGCCGCGGACGCCTTCTTAATCTCAACCAAGCTCAATTCAGAAAATAACTAACCTGCAATCATAAAAACACATTCACTGCACACAAGTAGTCTGAAACTTACATTTAAGATAAAAAAAATCATATGAAACCTGTTAAGGTGATACTATTGACAAAAACGAAAGAATGGCAAGGCCGCAAACAGGGATTTCAAAATCAACTTTTTACCGTGTACGAAAGTGGCTGAAGACGAATGAAACGTAAGGATAGCCTGCTTTTGGAATTATATTTGTACACGCAAAACATAGCACAACCCATCAAACCATGAATAAATACCATGTTTCCTAGTGTTTCCTAGTTCCTAATAATTCACAGCGTGCAATACTAGCGATCCCAGCTTAAAAGTAACCCAAAATCCAATATGACTACCGCAGTTGTCCTTCCTGAGTAACAAAGAACAAAAGTATGGGAAGAGGTCATGACCCCACAGTTTTGAATTTGAAAATGGTCCAATTCGAATATTTTGCTTCCTACCGTCTACCTATGCTAACAGTTGGAATTGCATAGTGTATAACTGAGTTGTTAGAATAAGGGCAAATCATTAGGACTGCGTTATCGTTTCATTCGAATAATTTGGATGTTCCATTATCAAGTTGAATACTATCGGGCTTACGTTTGCATTTTAAACAAGTTGTTATTAAAATAAATGTACAATGTGGGTTTATGTAACGTGTAATACTTTCGTAAGTGAATGAAATGTTTTAGAGTTGAAATGGTTTAATCAATTAGTTTTTATGTGAACTGAGAAAAAGCACGTTCTTCAGCAATTTATCTATGTATTGAACATATGCCATATATATTCGAGGATAGGGTTAGGGTTATATTTGTTTGTATGGGAACCTTTTCACAGATTTTGGCATGTTTTGAAGTTGGTCATTAAATGCTTTAAATTGATAAATGTAAACATCGGAACTAATGTGTTACATAATAAAACAAAAATGAAATTGCAGAAAGAAACAAAACAGTAATCCACACCCAGGCTCGAACTACAGAACCTTCGAATAAAAGTCTAGCGCATAAACCACTCGACTATCCGTGCTCACGAGGTACACGATGTATTTTATACCGTATATAGGCAATCCTCGTAATGTCACACAATAAAACGATAACAATAGAACTTCCCAAAGTATACAATCGTTTCGCGTTTGTAACGCTTTATAATTTCGTCAAAATCATCAAAAGATGTATGTAATTAATATTTTAGAGGATGGTAAATGATAAGTATTACATGTCTGGTAAAAAATATATTAACAACGAAAATGTGTAATCTGAGAGTTTATTATTTTCAATTTTGTCTATTTATCACAACGTGAAAAGGTCCCTTTAATATTCACATAGAAGATGGTGCTTACATACAAACACGCACTTATTAAGTAAACGGAAGAAAAACAACAAAAGACACAAAAGAACAAAAGAATGTGTATGATTATAATAAAACATAAACACGGACTGGTAAAATATTACTTTGTTGTATACTTAAGACTACCCAGGGTCCTTTGAAATAATAAATGAGCTGAATATCACCAATCAAGCGTAATTAACTATTGAGACGTAATAACTTCACGTGCTTTAAAAGATTTCAAATCAAAAGTACGTAGATAACGGCCTTAACTTAAATTAAGAAAGTCAACTTCAATCCCAGGTTACCCATAATTTAGGGTAGGACACTGCATATGACCCGCGACTTTAGGGGCTCAATGAGACCCTTGACGAAATATGTGTGTGTACTTACTTACCTATGCTCGATTGGTCATTGTCGGCTCGGGTACTTCTTAAATGTATCCCGGATACTCTTACGTATACTAACATGAGCCCCGGGTACGGAAAATATACTAAAACGCATCCGGACAATTAAGACTGTACCTGAGTTTTATTCCCGTCCAAGATCCAATGCCGTTAAACGCGCAACAGAATACATAACACATTTCTCTGTGAACAAAACCTGCATCAACTTGTTTTTTGAGTATATATATTGACATATATATGAACATAATTAACTTGAAAAAAAGCCGAAAACCACCAATTTTGCGTTATAATTCCCGTGAATGTGTAATTATGTTTTCCTTATCGGGTACATTTAAGTATACTAAAGAGTACCCGGGGTACATTTAAGTAATACCCGAGTCGAAAATGACCAACCGAGCGAGCCTTACGCTGCCTTATCTAATAACTCGACAAAACAAATTATATTGTGTATATCAATGTTATGTTCCTAATGAAAGCTTGACCTTGTCTTACCAATTCACAATGATTTTAGTAGGCACTAGGCCGAATAGGGGCCTTGGGCGTTAGCCCCTAAAGATTCACAGCCTATAGACCACCAATGGGGCTTAATCCGGCACATGTCAACATGATTGCAATAATTGAACCATTCATATCCATATACTTAACAGAGTGCCAGTTAATTTTCCAATAATATCGAAAACAAGCGTATCGATTTTAATATATAAGCATCCACATTTTATCTTTCACAATATTTATTAATGGATCTTTCTTTTCAACAGCTTTAATGACAACACGACCCATGTTTATCTGATTGTTGTTTAGTTACCACATATGATACTAAATAGTGTTTATTTTCATGAAAACTGGGAGAAAGTAATTTGCAACGTTCCTGCGTTACACACGCACGTTGATTTTACTTGCAGTTAACGAACATGTTTTATTTCTTGTTAACGTCCATCTGGACCGACGGAGGGTTATTGCCATGACGAAATTATAACGATTAACACTTGTTCAAATGTCTTTGTTACGCATGTGGAATCTATAAAAGCACTCCAGAATCATGTTGAATATGTTAAATGTCATTTTTTAATATCCAGTTCGCATTTTAGACATACATGTACATAGAGTGTGAATGCAATTACAAATTACATATGATTATTATTGTATATAAATTGTACCACCGGATCTGTGTATGGTCAATATAGTAAAATAATTCATTCAGACGATATTTAGTAGTGTTAGATAGGGCTAGATCCACATTTATAGATTATTATTTGGATTAAAAAAATGATGAAAATTAAAATTGTAATTATATAATGCTAAATATATTTTATGACTTTGTTGTGAATTAATATACTCGTTATTACACCTTATGGTGAAGGTCGAACAAATAACACAACACGGTATAATCACGGCCGATGGATGTTATAATGAAAAGACAATGCGAAGAATGTCTATATGCGTACGCGTTTCACTTCACTGAATGGATTATTTATATGTATCATTGTCCTTAACTTGTGATGCAAGAGCTTATATGTAATATTTTTACAAATTGACAAACTCTCTCGAAGGTAACTTTAGTTGCTTTCAATTGGTCGTTACGGCTCAGGGACGACTTACCCTGGGTCTCTTAAGTTTAATACAATATACGCCGGGTACTGAAAATACGCTTAAAGGCACCGGCTATACTCCGGGGAACATTTTAGTATATTTTTCGTACCCAACGTACTTTCTATTATATTAAAAGTACCCGATGCTTTTAAGTGGTACCTGAGTAGACAATGACCAATCGAGCCTCAGTTGCAGTGATCAAGGTCATTGTTATTTGTACCACATGATTTGATTAACAACTATACATGACACAGTTTGTGTACACGTACATTTAAATCACAACATGTTGATTTAAAACGGAAACCTGTCTTTACAATGGCACATGTTTGCGCGTTTGAATCGCAGTGTATTAATTAAACGAGATACGTCTAATAAATTGCACAGTTTTTTGCGCATTGAATTGTGGTTAAATAATGTACGAGAAAAATGGGTTTTTTGCATGTGCGTAAAGTGACGTCCCAGATAAGTCAATAGTGTCCAAATAGGGTCATCAAAGGCGACTATTTCCGCTTTAAAGATAAGATACGTTCAAAGGAATATACCTTTTTAGCAAATATCCAGTTTAAGTGTCGTCCCTGATTAAGCGGTGTGGACTGCACAGGCTAATCGGGTACGAAACTCTATGCACGTGCATTAAACCCGGTTTTACCGGAACGAGTCTCATTTGAAAACTACGTGCCTGCCTTAGTGAGTTTGACTCACGTTTATTAACATGTTCGTTGTCTAAAACTGTTCCCATTTTGGGGAAAAAATTATAGCCCCAAATACCATTCAATATATAGTGAGCGTTATAGTATTTGGGCATCGCTATTTCGTCCACTTGAAAAGAAATCCCACTTGGTTTATAACCGCATGCCTCCGCCGCCTTGAGTTATGAGTCCATGAACCAAATATATCTGGTACATGGCAGATTTGTAGTATCGTCAGCAATTTAAATGTTCGTCTGCTTAAAACCTAGGTGGTTTAGTACCGTGTGCTTTTGCGACGTAAGCTAAGCCTAAGGTTATAAGTACATGACCCAAATATATCGGATAGACGGCAGGGAAGAGGTCATGTCAGTAATTTAAATGGTCGTCTTCTTAAACGGAATGTTATTTGATAGGCATCATCATCATCATCATCATCATCATCATCATCATCATCATCATCATCATCATCATCATCATCATCATCATCATCATCATCATCATCACCATCATCATCATCATCATCATCATCATCATCATCATCATCATCATCATCATCATCATCATCATCATCATCATCATCATCATCATCATCATCATCATCATCATCATCATCATCATCATCATCATCATCATCATCCTCCTCCTCCTCCTCCTCATCATCATCATCATCATCATCATCGTCATCATCGTCATCATCATCATAATCATCATAATCATCATCATCATCATCAAGAGGGCGTTATAAAAAGATGGAGAGTGAGTAATAAGTGTATCTCCGCCATAGATAGATATTGCATATGGGGGTATATGAGAGAGAGAAAACAGCGAGCCAGTGAAAAAAGAGAGAGTTCGTGAAGTGACAAAGAGTGAAAAAGTGAAGAGACGACAAAATAGTGGAGCAGGAGGAGGACTGTATAAGAGAGAGCGAGTGGAACGGAAGGAGAGAGTGCGAAGAACATATTTAGAATGGAGAGAGGTAGTAAGATGAGAGAGAAAGTGATACAGAGAGAAACAAATTCGATAGTCGAAGAAAGCGAGACAGAGTGAGACGGAGAGATAAAGAGTTACACAGAGGGAGTATGAGCGATTGTTATTGAATAGTATATGTACCACTATCACACGATAATGATAAGTTCAACGAGCCCGGATCACATGTCCTACACAAGACGGGGCGTACGAAATATCTGAGCTAAACAGCACGTACTGACACTTATCAAAGCGTAATTACAATATCAATATATACAGATTCATTATAATGTCAAGTCCCAATATAATACTTTAATTTTGCTGAAAATCAATTGCATTATAATGTCTTCTGTTTGTATAACTGCACGAAACTACTGAAATATATTGATGTTGTTGTATTTCTATGAAGCTTTAATTCATATTGTGATGTCACTTTTTATTCCAATTGAATACGACAGTAAAGTGCGTGCACAAATAACTTAAGCTTCGCTTCCTTTGCTAAAGAATTAAATTTATCAAATAGTATTCAAAACGTTTGTCGTTCAATCAGTCTTTTAAATTCATATTTGAATTGTATTGTACGTACTAAATTTACTAAAAATTGCTTAATATATTTTGATAATCAATTGCTTTAGAGCTTTTTTTTAAATTGCTCAAACATTAAGTAATCTTTAACTGATTGTTTCAGTGTCTTTTTCAATTGGAATTTAATTTATGTTCAGAAACGATGAACAACAAACAGAACAAAAATACGAAAGGCCACAAACATTACATTAAATACCGTACGTAATAAAAACATGTTGCTTCCAAAGTATTTATCGCCTAATTTTAAAACAAAATATAATATGATTATTATAACATTCATACTACAAATGAAACAAATACGAAGCATTCTGATGTTACTACTACATCTTGTCTTATTACTATAACTACTAGTACTTCTTGTGAATTAGATATTTTACAATCTTTAGTTTACCTGTTTGCGTATTTGCTCTAGTTTGCTGAAAGCATTTTAAATGTAGGCAACGACACTAGAAAGACACAGTGTCCAATATCACGATACGTAAGTCACAAGGTTTTTTCCAGAGGCCTGTTTTTTTTTCGGCGTAAGCTGAATAAGCCAGCTTTTCACCCTGACTTGACCTTTGTAAGTGTCCAATAATACTCAAATAAAATTTCCCGCGGCTAGGTACGAATGAATACACTTCATTTATTCCATTGGCTGATTTGAGTATAACACCAGAACATTGGAAACATATCCGCGTCTTTGTAACACTGTTTTACTGCATGAAACAATTTTATCTCTAATGAAAAGGCCCAATAGATAGAACAGTTTTACAATCAATTTTCGACATAAATACAGTTTGTGCGTTCACCTTTTATTTTCAGAGAATTACCAGCGCAAAAGCGTTTAACTAAAGGCTATGTTGTCATATTTAGTACTTACTTGCATTGCATTTCAACCCGCGAGGTTTCGGGTCAATACGCGGTCATTTTGTGAAAGTCAGAGTTTATATACAGTTCATCACCGGAGTTCGCAAAAGGGGTTGCGATCATTGTGTCTTACTGACAATAACGTAGTGACTGCAATGCATTGCATTCCAATCCGCAAGGTATCAAGGTCAGTTTGCGGTCAGTTGCAGAAATCTTTATATAAACGCCGTCTCGTAAACTTTGTGCACTTGAAGTCTGTTTTGATCAGAAAGATACTAAATAAAGATATTCGGCGATATTATTGTGGTATGTCAATCATCGATTTTTAATATGGTTTCAAAATTTGCATGATAAGGACCAATTTTGATAAAATTAATTAAAAATATTTATCCATTTAGACCAGTTGTTTTAAGCATGACCACAATAATTCGCTATACTATAATTATGCAATTAAATAAGATTCGAGTATTGCCGGCTAACCTATATGCACTCGTTTATTTTCATGTTTCTTGTGTTTTTCTATTCTGTAAATATAGATATCTGAGTAATAATATCACATAAAGCAAAATAAGCCACGAAATCTGGCGCAACACCCCGTAATTGATTTGCTTATGATGTAGCTAACAACTGCGCAGAAAAAAGGCATCCGCTACTTTTTATCTCATAGAGATAACTTTTGATCGTTCATAAACATCGACCACAATCAACGCCGTATATCTTTTTTAAAGATATTTCTTGTTTTAATTACTTAAACATTAAACTGAAATACACATGTAGCGTTACATATGTGCGTGTGTATCATATCACATAACTTTTAAAAAATGTTTCAAATATACACACATAATTAAGTAATTTACAATTTAAGAAGTGTGCCGGTTTGTACTGTACTTATCCAAATTCGAATGCCTCATGTTGCTATCATACAATAGTGTTATAATAACGGCAAACTTTAACAATACTAAATTATATATTCACTGCAGATAAACAAAATAAACGTATTTATTCTGAGTTATTAAGCCGGATTTATTTAGGTTGTGTACATGTACTTTATGAGCAATATACATGTCTTGTAAACTGTATTATGACTCTTAATATGACATTGTTAATTCTTTTACTAAAGAAATAAATTGGCAATTGTCTAAATATGAAAATCTTTCATTCTCTCTAATCAGACGAGGATATAATTAAGCATCAAAAGATGAAGAAACGAACATGTCTAAAAAATCGATGATAATAGATTATTTTGACAAAATGAGTAATGCATACGGAATAATCACGACATACATGTACCGCTAATTCTGAAGCTGTCTGTTTAATTATGGTATATAAAACACCAATCACACAATTGTTTATTCATATTCATGTAAAGTGTGTAAATTATAAATTATATTACGTACCTTTGTACACCAAATCACCGATTGTCTAACTTTTTGTAACAGACTTAAGAAGCAGAGAGAGCAGCAATCGTGTGATACAAATCTCGACTATTAATCACTGTCAAAATGAAATCTTTCCCAATATGTGTTCGTTGTGTTATACATGGCTGGATCAAAGTTTGCCCGTACAATGAAGTGACTGATACGAGTTAAGGTCGTACAAGATAACCGCTTACATTATGCGTCCAAGTATTAGAGCTGACTACTTTTGATAAAATTATTGATAACACCTTCATTTGTATGAGTTACATATGTAACAGAAAAGTTCTTCATTTAAATGTATGGAAATCAATTATGCCTAAGCGGTATATTTATTAAACATGTTCAATTGATTTTATTAAAAACGCATTGGAAAACAATAGGTGCATGTATTAAACTGTAACTTTAGAAAGCTATGGGTGTGACTATTCGTTGTAATGTCGTCAATATTGATACATTGAATAGGTTTCAATTTATCCGATGTTACCATAGTGAAGTAAGTTGCATGTGCATTAAAAAAATAACATGTATTTTCATGATTAGAAATGAAGAAGACATCGAAATTGAAGTTGTAAACAGTTCTTTTTTATAAAAAAATCCGTGATATTATATATTTATGGTCTGTTTAGATCCAGAAATGCAGAACAACCACAAGTAGTATAGGAGGGACCGGTGTGGTTGGACTAGTATGACATATATAAAGACACAAGATGGATTATGCTGAATATGGGCATTTATTTATGCCAAAACTGAGACATCCTAAGTATGTATAATATAAAACATTATTTTCTTATATGTGATGTAAACATAAACCATAATATGTCAAATATGAAAAAAAAACATATTTTTATATGTGACATATCTGGGTGGCAAAAAACCGCAGATCAAGTTACATGTATAATGAATGTTACAACACAGTTCAAAGTTGTGACGAAAATGCAACTTGGCATGTTGTATCAACAACGTTAAACTGTAACACTACGGAAATATGAGGTAAACATAAGTGGCTTCATTAAGTGAGTTCTTGACAAACTATAATTTTGACATAAATTCGAACAATACAATACAAAATGTTTTAAGTTGTTAAGGTTAATTATACACTATAATACAGGTACATCACAGTAAAAAAACAAAACAACAAAAACAAAAAACAACCAAACTCTGCCCCTTGGCATGTTGTATTGATCAACAACGTTAAACGGTAACACTAGTATGGACACATGAGGTAAACATAAGTGGCATCATTAAGCGAGTTCTTGACAAACCATAATTTTGACATAAAATCGAACAATACAATACAAAATATATTAAGTTGTTATGGTTAACTTTACAGGTACATCACAGTGAAAAAACCAAACTCAAGGCGGCAGGTGGGGAGGAGGAGGTTAGCTGTTGATAGAAACAAGCCTTTCCTCCTTCAACGATAAAACAAAATGGCCAAGCTGCCTATTGATTGGTTGAACCGTGCTATTGACATGACGCGTTATCTATGATCGCTCCGCCCACTAGAATTGATCCACCAATCAGCGATCGATTAATCGGGCGCACTCGTTAGCAACGACCTGTCCGCCATTTTCTAGACAAGCTACATGTTTAGGTTCACTTTTATTCAAACGAGTTTCTTTTGTTTTTCTCTTAAAAAAAACGATTAAAAATGGTTAAACGGTGTCAATGGGGATTATGTAACTCGGACAATCGATATCTTGAAAGATTAGTTGGTGACATTTACTTTATATCGTTTCCAAAGCCGATAAGAGATCTTGAGAAGTGTAAGAGATGTATAAATACATGCGGTCGAACAACTGAACGTCAACACTGTCAAAGACAATTATAATATATTTTTATCTGAAAGTGCACTGAAAGTGCTCGTTTAGAATTTGTAATTTGATTTCGCGACGTTACCTATTTAAAAACTGAACGTTGTTAAACTTGTTTGGAAAATCCAGGTTCGGATTGTATTTGAATTCGGGCGTTTGTTTGTTGTCGTGTTGTATTTTGAGTTTTTAAACTTCCCCAGGGTTCGTGGAACGATGTCCTTTGTTATTATCATACCGACAATAAATAAATTTTGATTTGATTTGATTCGGGAAGCCTTTTGTTTATTCTGGAATCCGGAGAACTGCCCCCTTATTTTAAAGGTGGCGGAGAGGTGCCCCCCCATCAAATCGGTAGGGGCGGAGAACTGCCCCCCCCCGTCAGAATTTAGTAGGCGGATATCTGCCCCCCCCCCCCATCAAATCTGTAGGGGCGGAGAACTGCCCCCCCCCCCCCGGTGTCATATTAGTTACGTAGTGAAAACAATACTTACGGGTAATTTTACGTTATCGCCGTACACATTTTATCCGGTAACAAATTAATTTCAGTACAAGTATATTGCCATTTATCGAACTGAATAACACAAATTGTCTAGAGGCATGTGATAATACTGTTTAAGGCCCTTGGTTCGCATCTTCACCACTCACTATACATGAATGCCATGTAAAAGTCGTGTTTTAATAAGAGCGCAAAACATAGTCGAGATCCACACAGGAAACGCGTGCATGTTAATACTGGCCATGTGTCGCAACTAAATATAGACGTGCAACTCAGTACTTATGGAGGAAAAGTTACATCGGAATTAATTTACATTATAAAGATAGTATTGACCCATGGAAAAAAAAACGTAACTAAACGTATAAAAAAGTAAATTAATAGGCAAAGCAAAGGCAATAATTTAGCTGACTTGAAGAAAAAAGTAAAGTGAAGTCGAATTAATAATCAATTTATTTATGTTGTTTAGTTAATTCATGTGAAATACAAAATAACATACATAAATACACACATTACATGCATACATACATTCACAGTTACAATCATACATACATACATTCAGACATACATTAAAAAATATATACATGCTTACATAAACGTTCAAAACATACATTCATACATACATACAATCTGCAACAGTTAGCATTTTGAGCAGATCATGTCGACATGCCAAACAAACAAAATCGGTAAAAGTCGCTTTAATTAGCAGCCAATTAGGCAGGCAGAGAACTTGTTACCGTTAACGATAAGCACCGCGTTCTTTTAATTGGTAGACCGGACCGACCTTAATTGTTAAGAACTTGTTAGTTTTGAATAAAGCCGCATACGGGTTTATTATATTGAACCGTCCAAATCCGTAATTGGCGAAAACAAACAAATAAATTATTGTTTTCAGCTTGCATACGGATGGATTAAATTGCATGCTAATTGTTTGTTTTAATTACGGGGAAAATATCAAATAATTCAGCCGCGAAAACTTTTTATTAGCAAAAAGTGATTTGTTTTTCTTTGTTAACATAGACGAAAATCACGTGATTATCAAGATGGCGACGTCCATGCCGAGGCAGGTATTTTTTTGCCGTTATATAACTTTAATACTTGTACAACTTTATATTACTTTTGAAATTTCACTCAATTTCCAGACATAATAGCAAGAAAGTTACTGGCGTTATTGTCATTATAATACTCGTTTTATATATAGCCGCGAAAGTTCTTTAATTAGGGGGCACTTCTCCGGGTCATCAATTCTGACAGGGGGGCAGTTCTCCGCCCCTTATTAATCAGCAGGGGGGCAGTTCTCTGCCCTATAAAAAAACAGTGAGGGGGCAGTTCTCCCCCCAGTGAAAAATCTTTGGGGGGGGGGCAGTTCTCCGGGGGGCACTTCTCCTAGAGCCGTTTATTCTGTTTCAGGTGAAGAACATGTCTGGTGCAGCAGCGATGTTCGTGTTCTTATTGCCGGGGATTCCAATGTCCATCGTTTGAAGTCTGCATGTCCTCCAAATGCAAGGATTGACTTTCTGCCCGTATCTGGTGAATAATTTTTAACTGTTTATAGTTGAGTGTGAGACCCAACATGTTTCTGTGGCAAGCTGCTTTATATTACCCCTTTTACTGTCTTAAATATTCGATATAAATTGCCGCCATAATCTTTTGATGATTTTTGCGTTGGCATAATTATTTTAGCTACTGTCTTATACTGCAGTGGGGACGATTGAACTTTACCGGTACGCAACACTTAACATCAAACAGCGTACCCTAACCCTTAACACCTAACACATAACAACTTACGCAACACCTTATTATCCTTTTATCCTATATATTTCTTCAGTATCGGGGGCTACTGCCCCCAAACCCCCGCTTTGTCGATGGTTGTAAACAACTGCGTACCGGTAAAGTTCAAT
Source organism: Dreissena polymorpha (assembly GCF_020536995.1). Lineage (NCBI taxonomy): Eukaryota > Metazoa > Mollusca > Bivalvia > Myida > Dreissenidae > Dreissena > Dreissena polymorpha. The sequence continues at coordinate 71,272,166 of NC_068367.1, read as the reverse complement.
CTAGCCCTGCAGTGTTTGTTGCTGCCTTTGGAGAAAAGGTTGCTAATTTTAATATTTATTTGAAGCTTTGTGTACCAAATAATTGTTTTTATGCCCCCGGTAGGGTGGCATATAGCAGTTGAACTGTCAGTCTGTCCGTCCGTCCGAACACTTTAACGGTCATAACTTTTTCAATATTTAACATAGCACCGTTATATTTGGCATGCATGTGCATCTCATTGAGCTGCACATTTTGAGTGGTGAAAGGTGAAGGTCAAGGTCATCCTTCAAGGTCAAAGGTCTAATATATGGCATCTGTCCATCCGTCCGAAAACTAACATTGGTCATAACTTTTTCACTATTGACGATAGCAATTTGATATTTGGCATGTATGTGTATCTCCTGAGGCTGAACATTTTGAGTGGTGAAAGGTGAAGGTCAAATGTCTAATATATGGCGTCTGTCCGTCCATCCGAAAACTTTAACATTGGCCATAACTTGTTGACTATTGATGATAGCAACGCGATATTTGGCATGCATGGGTATCTCCTGGAGCTGAACATTTTGAGTGATGAAAGGTGAAGGTCAAGGTCATTCTTCAAGGTCAAATGTCAAATATTCCGTCCGTCCGAAAACTTTAACATTGGCCATAACTTTTTAAATATTGAAGATAGCAACTTGATTTTTTTTTATCCCCACGCTTTTTGAAAAAAAGGTGGGGATATTGTGGTGATCTCCGCCGTCCGTCCGTCCGTCCGTCCGTCCGTCTGTCCGTCCGTCCTGGCCACTATCTCCTCCTACACTAAAAGCACTAGAACCTTGAAATTTACACACATGGTAGCTATGAGCATATGTGCGACCCTGCACTATTTGGAATTTTGATCTGACCCCTGGGTCAAAAGTTATAGGGGTTGGGGTGGGGCCGCGTCAGAAATTATCACTCATTTTTTTAGGTTATTTTACATTAACTTCTTTATTTCTACACCGATTCACTTCAAATTGATACTGGACCTCACCTATGACAATACGGTCAATCTCAACCATGCATGGCCCCATTCCCAACCCTGGGGCGCCCCGCCCACATAGGCCACACCCACCAAAAATTTCCATTTACTATAATTTTTTCATTTCTACACGGATTCACTTCAAATTGATACTGAACTTTTGTTATGACATTAGGGTCAATCTCAACTATGCATGGCCCCAATCCCAACCCTGGGGCGCCCGCCCACATAGGCCACACCCACCAAAAAATTCCATTTACTATAATTTTTTCATTTCTACACGGATTCACTTCAAATTGATACTGAACTTCTCTTATGACATTAGGGTCAATCTCAACTATGCATGGCTCCATAACCAACCCTGGGGCCCCGCCCACATAGACCACACCCACCCAAAATTGCCTTTACTATAATTTCTTCATTTCTACACCGATTCACTTCAAATTGATATTGAACTTCTCTTATGACAATACAGTCAATCTCAACTATGCATGGCCCCATTACCAACCCTGGGGCGCCCCGCCCACATAGACCACACCCACCCAAAATTGCCTTTTACTATAATTTCTTCATTTCTACACCGATTCACTTCAAATTGATACTGAACCTCTCTTATGACAATACGGTCAATCTCAACTATGCATGGCCCCATTACCAACCCTGGGGCGCCCTGCCCACATATGTCACACCCACCCAAAATTGCCTTTTACTATAACTTCTTCATTTCTACACCAATTCACTTCTAATTGATGATGAACTTCTCTTATGACAATACGGTCAATCTCAGCTATGCATGGCCCCATTACCAACCCTGGGGCACACCTAGGTCAAACATTCGGCGTGGGGATACGCGTCGGCCTCTGCCGCGCCATTTCTAGTATGCATGTGTATCTCTTGGAGCTGAATATTTTGAGTGGTAAAAGGTGAAAATCAAGGTCATTCTTCAAGGTCAAATGTCAAATATTCCGTCCCTCTGAAAATTTTAACATTGGCCATAACTTTTTAAATATTGAAGATAGCAACTTGATATTTGGCATGCATGTATATCTCATAAAGCTGCACATTTTGAGTGATGAAAGGTCAAGGTCATCCTTCAAGGTCAAAGGTCAAAATTTGCAATATTGAAGATAGCAACTAGATATTTGGCATGCATGTGTATCTCATGGAGCTGCACATATTTGAGTGGTGAAAGGTCAAGGTCATCCTTCAAGGTCAAAGTTTGAATACATGTACATGGCTTCAAAGCGGTGCAATAGGGGGCATTGTGTTTCCAACAAACGCATCTCTTGTTTTTAAAGAAATGCTTAAAACTCCACTGAATATTGCTTCAATACCCAAAAAGATATTTTACCCTAACAGTTTCATGGTATTTACATGTACACGTCATGTATATTATTACACTGATAAAACATGTATTATGGAATCAAGCAAAATACCCTTTCTGCTGTAACCAAAATGGGGAAAAAGATTGCAAATCCAGAAATTTGACGCAACATAGAACAAGTGAGATAAATATTAACAAAGATAAGCTTGCTTGTCTCGAACATAGCAATGATGACTATTTTTCATAATATTCAATAACAAATGACAACTCAAGAAAAATTATTGCAAATGAAAACCAATTCCAAATGGAAGATCTTATTTTACTATGCAGGTGCAAAGTATGTGTCTGACCGGAAGGGCTTTAGAAAGCTGCTGCATCAAGAGCTGATGTCAGGTTGTTACGACATACTGAACCTGCATCTTGGCTCTAACGATGTTTGCTGCAAGGATAGCGATTTCTACCGGTATGTTGAACAGTAATTTTTCAGTTTTAGTTTTTATTTAACCTATTTACCTTAGCTTTATTGCAGTGAACGCACTATGCTTATTGAGACACTCGAGTCTGTTCCTGGGAAGAACCAGAACTTGGTGTTTATGGAGAAGATAATGAGAACCTCCTAACTCCCTATCACTAGGCGGACACCACATCCACTACACCATTATGCTTTTACATTGGCCTGTATTATTGAATGTCCACACCAACCCCCTAACTAGAAACCCTGGATCCGCCACTGAACAGCTTAGCAGCATGAATAAAAATGAGCTTGATCAACTTAGTATCATTTTCTTATTAGATTTTTTTGGATTGGCATTTTAATGAAATTAAATAAGTTAGTTTCTCAAATATTTTTGTAGTTGTTTGTAATTTTTATGCCCCCGGTAGGGTTGCACATAGAAGTTGAACTGTCCGTCAGACAGTATGTGTGTCAGTCTGTCCGTCCTTCGGGAAAAAAAATTTCAACGTTGGCCATAACTTTTGCATTATTAAAGATAGAAACTTGATATTTGGCATGCGTGTGTACCTCATGGAGCTGAACATTTTTTATTGGTGAAAGGTCATCCTTCAAGGTCAAATGTCAAATATATGGCGTCTGTCCGTCTGAAAACTTTAACATTGGCCATAACTTTTTCAATATTGAAGATAGCAACTTGATATTTGGTGTGCACGTGTATCTCATGAAGCTGCACATTTTGAGTGGTGGAAGTTCAAGGTCATCCTTCAAGGTCAAAGGTAAAAATAAAAAAATACAAAGCGGCGCAATATGGGGCATTGTGTTTCTGACGAACACATCTCTATTTAATAATTGTTTGTGATGGGAAGATAATACAATGAGCAACTAATACCATTACCTTATTATCCCTTGCCATAGGAGGAGGGATATTGTTTTGGGGTTGTCTGTCCGTCTGTCTTTCCATCTGTCCGTCCAGCACTTTTGTGTCCGGAGCCATATCTTGGAAGTGCTTTGGCGGATTTCATTGAAACTTGGTATGAGTATATATATTGATAAGAGGATGATGCAGGCCAAATGGCATCGTACACCATCTGTTAATAGCAGAGTTATGGCCCTTTGTTTCTTAAAAAAATGCTTCTTTAGTGTCAAATATAACACTTTTGTGTCCAGAAGCATATTGGCAGGGTATATCAATTCAATTAATTTGCTTGTTATTTTTAGTTGTGTGACGGAGATCCTTGATGTTGTATTCAGTGTGTGCACTGAAATACACGTGGTGCTTTGCGTGATTCTTCCACATGATTTTGATGTGAGAATGTTTCCCCGATGGCCACTCTCAGGGGCACAGTTGAGGAACTACTGCCAGTGGATAAGGAGCGCAAACAGCATGCTGTGGGAACTGAGTCACCATGTGCCTTCTGTGAGATACATGGACTATGGAGCAACTAAACAGGTATAGGGAAAGATCTAGAGTGAAATAGGAAGTTTCTCAGCAACTGTTGCATGGAATTTCATCATCATGAAACTTAAAATAAATATATGCATCATTATACTGCGGTGGACCAATCCCAAATTCTGTTCAGACATCCTTCTTTGCTCAAGAGATATGCCCCCTTTATTGGTGAAAATTGACTCATTGAGCAGTTTTGTTGCAATTACTGGTTTCTTAATAACTTTTACATGAAATATCATGAATTTTAAAATAGATGTATTACTTTGTAGTGGTACACTTGCACGTTTTGTTGGTTTCAGCTCTAGACGTAAAGCCCCATAATTAAAGATATCTGTCTGTGCTGTAATATGGAAGTTAATGAAATTAAAAAATAAACATGTATTATCATTTTTTTAGAAGTTCTTGCATAAGTTTCGTCAGGATGATCATTTTGGTCAGTTCAGAGTTGTACACTCTAATTGATTGAAACTAAAATATTTTTTCATTCGTTGAGGGAAACCAGTTCATTTAATTTGCTGCTTTAATATCTTAGTTATGTTTAAAACAAATTAGTACGGTAACTATCTATAATCAAAATTTAATTTTAAGAAGTCCCTGTACTTGTCCCATGATGGACTACATCTGAGTGCTGAAGGGGCTAGGAGGTGTTTAGCATCCATACAGGACGACCTGCCAAACCAGCTGTGTGTGGAGGCTGCTGTTCAAGATCCTACAGAATGGCCAGCTCTCTCAGCCACGGAAGTACCGGTTCAGGAGCATGACAGCACCATAGCACTCTTTTCGGATATTGTGCAGACTGTGAGTTTAGTGCTACAACAAAGTGGGCTGCATTTATGAGCCATAAGCAAATGTGATTTATGCACAAAACTGCAATTCTGCGTCAGGCTAAAACCTTAACATTGACTCTAAAATCAAAGCGCTTCCACCTACAAATATTCATAACAATTTGATTTTGCTGTAATGTTTATATTTTTGATTAAAATAAGCCGTTTAAAAAAAGGATAATACCTGTATTATGGTTAAATAAATTGTAGGGAGCTCAACCAGAGATTCAAGACAAGGTGGATGCAAGTGAAGTACCAGTTCCCAGGGACATTAAGCCTCAGACACATAAAATAACGGTAACTTTTCTATGCATTTAATCGTACAGATATTTCATCATTCTTAATGAACATTTATAAAGTGATTGCAATCCAGTATTGATTGCTCATATGGCTTGTTACAGCCTATAAATTAATGTTATGTCAAGAGCCGTAAAGCTGGGCACCCTGTCATGTCTCTTTTTAGCCTCGCCTTTTTGCCCCTGATCAGCACCATAATGCCCTTCATTATTGGTAGCTGTAAGGCAATAGTTGGACTGCAGGTCCTATACTTTTAAAGCAATGCCTTTAATCATCTAAGGCATTGTTTGTCATTAAGTGGTAAACATGAAAAGTTCAACAGATGTCTTTGTGTGAAAGCCAGACCACAGAGTTGATGTCATAACCATTCAGTTATATCAGAACATAACATTCTGTAATTGTATAAAAAATAAACTAGTTAGTTTATATAATTTTGTTTTCCATATTTTCACACACACAATTCATTCTCAGGTTGTCACAGCCAGAGCTAAGAGGTCTGCAACCAGAAATGTCAAAAGATATGGAAAGAAGGTAAAAAATACCGTTAATTTCAGATAACCCTCACTGTTTCATTGTGGAAATGTCCTAATTCTTAAAACAAGTTTTTTTTTGTTGAAAAAAAACCCACAACCAAACCTATTTTGAAAGTAAAATATAAGTAAAAGACCATATTAGTGTTATTATTTTGAGGACATCTTTCCTTTCTGTTGTCTTCTGCATATTATTATATAATTGTTGTTATTTTTCAAAATAGTCAACTTTGGTGGATGAGGTTTTGCACTTATGCCATGCCTGTACATGCATGTGTAAATTGTTTAAGTTGGCAATGAAATGCCACACAAGGTATATAAAGCTTGATTGGTGCATTTGTTATTGTTGAAATTTTTGTTTGCATGTACATGCATGTGTTAATTGTTTCAGTAAACAAAGAAATGCCACAATGTTTAATGTGCTTCATCCTATAACTTTGAAACTTTATATGTAGCTGCACCTTGATGAGTTATACATGCCACACCCTTTTTTGTGTCACTAGGTCAAAGGTCAAGATCACTGTGAACTCTTAAAAAAAAAGAAACTGCACCTGCAGCCGAGCGTTGGCACCTGCTATGCGGTGCTCTTGTTTTTATTCATCATCATGTTACTGGTAGTGAAATCTGTGTGAAATAAATAGCCATAAAATACCGATAGGGAAAGCACAGTAAATAAATGCAGATTTATACATGTTATCAAGGAATAGGAAGCTTGTTTGGTGCATTTTGTTTTGTTGTTTTTGCTTTCGTTGAAAAAATCTATTTGTTAACATTTACATGTATTATATCCTTGAAGTCATTAATTTCTGGCACATCTTTTTATGCCGCCGAAGGAGGGCATATAGTCTGTCTGTCACACTTTACGTTTAGGTTTCGAAAAATGCTCATAACTTCTATGTCGCTTCAGATAGCAACTTCATATTTGGCATGCATGTGTATATTGACAAAGCCTTTCCATGCGCACACAAATTTTGACCCCTGTGACCTTGACCTTGAACTTCGGGTCTGCGTTTAGGTTTCGAAATCTGTGTTTAAGTTTCGAAAAAAGCTCATAACTTCTATCAAGCGTTTATAGGGGGCATAAGTCATCCTATGGTGACAGCTGTTGTTTACCTATATATACATAAATGTAATGCATTCTTAAGTAGTTTCATAAAAATCACCTTTCTGAATGGAATTACATACAACATAAACATATGCCAACATAAGGCACTCATTGTTGCTTTATTTTTAGACACCCCAACAATATTTATTAGCGAGGCTGTTTTCGGAGAAAACCCGAGGTATTGTTATAGCCTGCTCGTCGTCCACCGGCGTCGTGCTAAAACCTTATCATTGGCTCTAAAATCAAAGTGCTTCAACCTTCAACTTTGAAACTTCATATGTATATGCACCTTGATGAGTTCTACACACCACACCCATTTTGGGTCACTAGGTCAAAGATCAAGGTCACTCTGACAAGCTTTTGCAGCCGAGCATGGCACCCGTTATGAGGTGCTCTTGTTTTATATTAAAACTTGCTGCATGAATGCTATTACTGCAGTAACTCTCTTGTTAGTTTCATGTCAAATAGGTTTAATCGTTTTGTTAGTTTTATATTGACGGTCATTGGAATTAGTGGTCGTCCAATATTGTCCGGGACAACAAAAATATAGTTCAGACATATTTTCCTTTTTTTACTGGATGGCAATTTTTAGCCTGAATGAATATTAATTTTACATGATTGTGCATTCACAGACACTGCATTAATGATCCTGTTTTTTCGTCATGCATTAAAGGTCATGCTGCAGTGGATTTATTTACCTTGACATTACTGAAGATGTGGCTGTTTTCCTGCCTGCATACAAGTTGAATGGCTTATGCTTGGTACTAATTTTATGACGATATGCTCCATACTTTTTAACACTTTCCATCTTGACAATTTACATAAATATTTCTTTCATAGGTATTTTCATTACTTTGATTTTAATATAAATCAGCAGAATGTGTGTTTGATTCATCTGTGTCCTATTTGTATGTATCATAATATAGTCATTGGTTCAAGCATGAAAGACAATGATTGCCCTGTTTATATGACACTATATTTGTAGCATGCCAATTGATCTGATAGCATGGCACAATGCTATAAACAAATTTTATGTTTTCATTAAAAAGGAATGAATTTGATGAAAGGGATGTATTCACATTATTTCAAATCATCTTTAAAGGTATACGCTTTTCAAATTATATAACCGGTAGTAATTTGTAGCATTTGTACTGGTAATATGGACTGATAGCATAATAACTTTTCAGAAACGCAAGAAGATGGAAGTCAAGACTGGTAAGGTTAAAAGGGAGAAACCTACCATGACGAAAAAGAAGAACAAACAGGTAAATCAATGACAGAAAGTATTTTTTCTTGTCAGATAAACAAAACTTGTTCAAGAAGATCCTTTAAAACACACATTCATCCTTTCATGTATGGTCATTTAGATGTTCTACAAATATAGTAAAACCAAGCTTTAAAGACGACACAAAGAACCTTATAAAATTAGTCTAAATAGCTGGTATTCTTACAATTCAGGTATAATTGATTATCACCAATAACCTGTTAAGCGGGGTTTTGGTGTATGTAAGTCTTCCATGTGCAAGCTTTTCAGGACCAGTCCTGGGCCTGTATTGAATTCATTATAATGTAAAGATGTTCTAAAGTATGAACCAATTGTGGTACATGTTTTTGTTTTGTTTCAATTTCCATGAGTTTTTCACAAATATTACTGAGATGCGATTTTAGAATCCTCAGGCTGAGTGGTATTTTTTAGTGGTGCTGTTCATCTGAAGATGCCCTGCTCGACCATATTATAACGAAGCATTCATCGTGGAAAGTTGATAGGCCTGACACACTTTTCAATCAGGTTTTTAAATGGAACACATATTGTTGTATAGCTTTATGTTATGTAAATATACTCTTAAGATTTTGAATGAAAAAATATAATACTTTTTCTCCCCTAACAGTTTAACCTGAGGGGACTTATGGTTTGCGCTCTGTGTGTCCGTCATTCTGTGAGTCTGTCACTTTTTCTGGATCCTGCGATAACTTAAAAAGTTCTTCATATTTTTTCTTGAAACATGGATATATGGCAATATGGACATTATGTACGTCATTTCATTTTGTTCCTCATCAAAATTTCTGGTTGATATGGCAACAAATATATATAATGAAAAAAAAATCCAAAAAAATCTGATAATGGTGGAACCTGTAGGGGACATACATTGCTTGGCAATAGTCTTGTTTGTCTAGTAAGTATTGTATTAAAGGAAGGGTTATTCTATTATAGGAAGATGAAATCAACGTGCCATCCAACATCCATTGCCACCGAGACACTGAAGAGACGCCCCAACAAGATGACAACGCCGCAAATGAAGATCAAGTCAATGTGCCATCCCACTTCTTTTTCCAACGAGACACTGACAAGACGCCCCAACAAGATGTAGACACTTCACAGCTTCTTCTTATTCTTTCAAATGACGTTGAACTTAACCCTGGACCGGTGAGATATTCCTGCCTTATAATAAACAATATTAGTGGGCAAGTTCCTTAATCAGAGGAATTTTAACCTTGTTAATGTTCTATAAATATATATATATATATATATATATATATATATATATATATATATATATATATATATATATATATATATATATATATATATATATAATTATATGTGTGGTTAGGGTAATTTGAGGAAGGTGCTAGTTTGAAATTATTATCTCATATATTGACCATTTTCTATTTGTATGCCCCAAGATCAAATGATCGGAATATATTGTTTTTGGCCTGTCTGGTTGTTTATAAGAGAAATATAAGTACTTTACTAAATTCGAAGGTTTGTAGGCACTTAAACTTATTTAAATCATATACTCACATGTGGGAAGATTTAATTCATACAAATATTGATAACAATGATGATGAAGAACAGCAGTTATTTGATGACAATATTGATGATGAAATGCCTGTTTCGGTTACATTAAGTACTGCTGCATACAATAACTTCAATGAGGAATCTGGACTTTGGAATTTTAAGTGTAGAAGTAAACATTCTCCCAGACTTAAAGACAATAATGAGTTAAGGAAAAATATCATAAAACGTGATCAGTGGAATGATTCTAACCTTGTTCGATGTTCAGATGGCTGCCTAAAAGGACCTGTATTATTTCCAGATATTCCAGACAATACCGGTCCCTGTGGAAGCGGTTGGCTCAAGCGAGAAGATGACGATAATTACAGTGAAAATGGACTGACCATACACGAAAGACAAAGGACATTAAATATTTACACAAATTTTGCACCTGTAAAATGTGACATTCATATACGTGAATGCTATAATTCAATTAGTAAGCCATGCAAAATTCTTTGGGATGAAGGGGACTTAGATTGTTTACATGTATTAAGTAGGGATACAGCAGCAGGAGATGAAATAGGGTGGGAATTTGTATCTATGGTTATGAATTCTAGTTGCACTTTTTCCTCTTACTGCCAGTTTAAAAATGAGATGTATAAAACTCGCCACAATAAGGCTAGGTTTATGGATCAAACAGTTTTTTTAATTTTTGGTTCAGTTGGGCTTCAAACATGAAAATAGATTTCCATATACCCTGTGGTGTATGTGGTTATGGTCCTAAGAGATTGTGCTGTGATGGTACAAAAGTAGGGGTTGGATTTCGGAATTCAAATTATGAGGAAATTACAGAAACAAACCATGCTTTGGGCATTAATAATACGCTGCATCGTAGAATGGATAGATGTTTTTTTGAAAATTTGAATGGAATTGACAAACAAGAAATGATTAACCTTCGAACTTCTTTAGATTACATTGCTCGGAAAGAACTGAATGAAATTAAAGAGAATGAAATTATTCCAGAGAGGGATTTATTGGACCGTATCGAGTTGTTAAAACAAGCACTGCCCTCTGAAGTTTTGGGTTCCTTCGAAAGATTTTATCAAATGAGTGATAATGAACGAGTTGCATATTCAAATGTTTTAAAAATGCTAGCCACAACAGCGTCCATTACAAGCCTTATACCCCCTGCATATTGTTACAAAATTCAACTATTATTGAATAGCCCCAATATTGAAAATGATCGATTTAATAGTATTGTTAATGAAACTCGTTCGTTTGCACCTGAACTAAGAGATTTAATTTGCGAGTCTTTAATAAGCAACAATGAAATATTGCCTGATGACATTAGATTATTTTTGCAATATCTAATTAATGAATCAATGTCATTGCAAGTTACTGAACCAGAACCACCTGTACCTCAACTGGGCACATACAATCCTGAAAAGTTTGGAAGGGCCTATTATTTTAATGAATCTGGGTTAAAGTTAAGAAGTGTAAGAAAGTTTTCCATTGACAATGATAGCTGTGTTAAAAGAAATATAGACCATGACGATACGACTTTAGAATTTGAAAAATGTCAAAAGCTTTATTCTAAAGTTGAAACTTCTGCTCGAGGAACATCAACATTATTTCTTTGGTTCTGTGCGGACCATGGACATTGCTATGGTTTCCACATGACTGGGGCAGAAGGAAGAAAAGATCCCGCATTATCACTTTATAGCTATTTAGAAACCCCTCCACAAGACGTGTTTTATGACTTTGCATGTAATTTACAAGAATATTGCCTAAACAGAGAAAGTGGATACTATAAAAATGAACATTTTTTTCATGACATTTTCCATGGCTACTCCCAGAAATGTTCTAGTGCTTTTACAGCTAGCAGACTTCAAGGCTTTGAATCTGTAAATTCTGAAATATGTGAACAATTCAACAGCTTTATACAATGCATTAAAAGGTCGGCCCGTCAGATGTCACAGTCACACTATTGCTTTTACCTACAATTCTTTTTAAATAACTGAATGGAATAAGAAGAAAAAATTATCATATGAAAAAAGATAAGAATTGCTTTAGCTGGGTTAGTTTAATGTGATACTTAAATGATCTATAATTTTAAGTTCATCTGAACTTTGAATACTTACTGTTGCATCTTTTGATGCTTTTTTCTATTTAAAGACTGAGCGAGTAAACACATACTATGTATTATTATGCAATAATTGTTTTGTGTTTATATCTCAACTGAGCATAAAGTGCTCAGGGTGAGCTATTGTGAATGGTCTTGGTCCGTCATGGGTCAACATTTTCTACTTAAACAACATCTAACCTCTGTGCCAATCTTAATGAAACATGGCACGAGTTTTCTTGCATGAACCTCTTTCAAAGTTGTTAAATGAAATGCATTCCATGCATAAATCTGGTTGCAATGGCAACCAAAAGGAAAGCTTATATATTTGGCATAAAACATCGTCTGGTTGACCTCCTTCGTGAATTTCAAAATATGCTATTCCCAACTCACAGGCAAATTGTCGTTATTTGCTCATAGTGAACACCTCTTAAATGGCCAGGAAGAGAGTTCAAGTTTATAGACAAGAACAACAGTCAGATGAGCGATATAGTGTCATCATGGCACCTTTATAGCTGAATCATTTATGAAAAATTGTCAATGATATGTTCTGTGACTTGATTTGCAGTATTCATTTCGCTGTCTTCATGCACCTTACAAAAGCCATTTTATTATCAGTGTTCCTGATTCTGTTGTAGCATTTATTCTTGCAATTCGTTATTTTTCATATTTTCCTAATTGTTATGCTCCCGAAATACAATTTCGCCTGAGCATATAGTTTCCAGTTTGTCCTTCCTCACTAGTTTCCCATAGCACCTTCAATTCTTTACCGATCTCTTTCATATTTGGCATGTAGGTACCTTGCATGGACCTTAACCTTTTGATGAGGTCACTGGGGTCAAGGTCACCAAGGCTAATAATAGATTTTTCCGTCACACTTTTGTCACAGTTTCTCATAGCACATTCAATACTTTAACGATCTCTTTCATATTTGGCATGTAGGTACCTTGCATGACCTCTTCCTTTTGATGAGGTTTGAGGTCACTGGGGTCAATGTCACCGAGGCTAATAATAGAATTTTTTAAGGTGGTTATTAACACATAGATTGACATAGCGCATCATCGGGGAGCATCCAACAGTTTCACTGATATTCTTGTTGTATGTTATATACGTGATCATAGATACTGTAAATTTTGTCTTATGTGACAGGTTTATCATGTAGAAGATGAGTACCCTGTGTTTATGCAGTGCCCATTATATAACACAGATATGATTTGTTTATTCCGCAGTGTTTGAATGAAATGGAAACTTTGGTTTGTTCAATATGTTAATGGCCGATGAAAATGACAAGCACATATTTTTGATTGCAAAATGTGTGTATGTGCATGCTAATATATAACAACTACGTAATTATCATGCAAATTAGCTGTCATTTTAATTCTGCATGCTTGTATTGCATTGTTTATTTATATCTGATAAAAAATACTGATTCTTAGGTTACTTTATAAGTATGTTACTATTTTGCATGCTTACATGTTATAGGTAGTTAATTATAAGGTAATCCTTGTTTTGGTGGTATTATAATGTATAGCAGCATTTGTTCTACGAAAGTGCATGCGTGTTGCATCATATGACTTTGTTTTCTTTAACTATTCAGGTTATTTTATATAATTATGAAATTAAACTATGTATTATGGCCCTGTGGCCTGACTTCAAATAAATATTCGTATTTGTATACAGTTTTTGTAATGTGATGTATGGTGGTATCATGTTGTTTCACTTTTTGATCAATATAACTATTATGCATACAATGTGTTATTATTCTTACCTCAAAGGAGCCATATCAATACAAATTACAACTTTCCTTCAAGTGAACAGGTTGACACGAGTGACTGGTGTATCGTGCATATCTAGGTTTTAAAAATGACAATGAGATTTACTATACGGTTAAACATTGTTATAACTGGTGACACGATTACAAGCGGTACATTTACCGGTAGTTTCATACAAATGTTACATAAATTCATGTGCCATATCAAGTACAAGCGGCACGTACATCGATAGCTCGCATACCCATGTTCAAGTAATATCTATTACAAGAGACAATTGTACCTTAGTTGGCATAGTCATGTTCAAGTGAACAATGTCGCATGCGTTATATCATTCAAGCGTCACGTGTATCGGTGGTTTATATACGCATATTCAAGAGATCCATGTCGCATGCGTGACATAACAAGCGCCACGTGTACCATTAGTTTGTATACCCATGTTCAAGATACATAACGCACGTGTGATATCAATTACAAGCGGTACATGTACTAGTACTTTGATATTAATGACGAGCGTCACTTGTAACGGCGGTTGACATACGCATGCCCAAGAGATCCATGTCGCCTGAGTGATGTTCATGGCAAGCGTCACGTGTACCGTTAGTTGACATACGCATGCTCAAGAGATCCATGTCGCCTGCGTGATGTTCATGACAAGCGTCAAGTGTACCGATAGTTGACATACGCATGCACAAGAGATCCATGTCGCCTGCGTGATGTTCATGGCAAGCGTCACGTGTACCGTTAGTTGACATACGCATGCTCAAGAGATCCATGTCGCATGCGTGATATTAATGGCAAGCGTCACGTGTACCGTTAGTTGACATACGCATGCCCAAGAGATCCATGTCGCCTGCGTGATATTAATGACAAGCGCCACGTGTACCAGTAGTTTGTATACCCGTGTTCAAGATACATAACACACGTGTTATATCAATTACAAGCGGTACATATATAGCCTTGTTCAAGAGATCGATGTCGCCTGTGTGATAGAAATATCAAGCGCCACGTGTACCTTTAGTTGGCGTACCTTTGTTCAAGAAATCCATATCACATACGCGATATATCAAGCGTCACGTGTACCGGTAGTTGGTGTTACCTTGTTCAAGAGATCCATGTCGCCTGTGTGATAGTAATATCAAGCGTCACGTATACCTTTAGTTGGCGTACCCTTGTTCAAGACATCCATGTCACATACGTGATATTAATATAAAGCGTCACGTGTACCGTTAGTTGACATACGCATGTTAATGAGATCGATGTCGCCTGCGTGATATTAATGGCAATCTTCATGTGTATGGGGTAGTTGACATACGCATTATCAAGTGATCCATGTCGCCTGCGTGATGTTCATGGCAAGCGTCACGTGTACCGTTAGTTGACATACGAATGCTCGAGAGATCCATGTCGCCTGCGTGATATTAATGGCAAGCGTCACGTGTACCGTTAGTTGACATACGCATGCTCAAGAGATCCATGTCGCCTGCGTGATATTAATGGCAAGCGTCACGTGTACCGTTAGTTGACATACGAATGCTCAAGAGATCCATGTCGCCTGCGTGATATTAATGGCAAGCGTCACGTGTACCGTAAGTTGACATACGCATGCTCAAGAGATCCATGTCGCCTGCGTGATATTAATGACAAGCGCCACGTGCACCAGTAGTTTGTATACCCGTGTTCAAGATACATAACACACGTGATATACCAATTACAAGCGGTACATGTACCGGTAGTTTGTATAGCATTGTTCAAGAGATCCATTTCGCATCTGTCAACTCCATGAGCGTGCCAACCGAGATGTGTGATGAGATTCTCGCACGAGTGAGCCAAAGGATAACGAAACAGCGCAACAACTACAGACTTCCAATTGAACCAGGGATGAAGCTATCAATTGCGCTGCGGCATCTTGTGTCTGGCTCAAAGTACCGTGATATGCGATTCGGCTGGAGGGTACCCCACAACACTATTTCTCTTCTCGTGCTAAAAATAAGTACCGCTTAATTTACTATAGTGTTAAAATAAATTTTAAAAAGGCTTCTGTTAGTCATTTTAATATTTTTATATATTTTAATGTCTACGTCTAGCATCAGTTTATATGAATTGCATTGTGTTAAGTTATTGGTATAGGATAAAAGGCAAATAGATGAGTGCGCGCATTACAACACTAACCTTCTAAATTGTATATTGTAATTAGTACTGTCTTGTGCGCATATCTTGAAATGCACACAGTTATAAGAACATTTTATGAAGTAGTATATTTTTACTTTATCATCCACTCGCTAAAAGTCATGGATTATCTACTACATGTGTCATACACTTATAATCCACGCGAGCTTATTATACTGTTATCTTTTACGCGTCAGGTCTGTAGAGCAGTCATAGATGAGTATGCTGACGAGGTGATGCCGTTGCCAACAACAGCTGCCGATTGCACGCGAATAGCGGACGGCTTCAGGGACAGCTGGAATATCCCCCATACTCTTGGTGCTATTGATGGCGAACATATTGCTTGCAAATGTCCACCAAGATCCGGGTCTACGTATTTTAATTACAAGAAGTACTTAACCGTTGTCTTGCTAGCCCTGTAGGATTCTGAGTACAAGTTCGTCTGGGCTGACATCGGAGGCCGTGTTGCTGCATCCGATGCACAGTTGTGGAACGATTCCGACCTGAAGGCAGCAGCTGAGAACGGAGACCTTAACCTGCCAGAACCTGAAGTTTTGCCACATGATTCTGAGGATGTGCCCTACTTTTTCATCGTTGTACGTTGTACGTTGGTGTTCGGTACTTTTCCGTTTCTCTCACGTTGGGCGAACGTTTTGTCCGGTACTAATGCATTTCACTGCCGTTTTATCCGGTAGAAGTCCTTTACTCGCACAGTCATATCCGTTAGCCGACCGTTAATTATAAGGTACATTTCCGTTTAACGTTCGTTTTTTCCCGTTATAGCACCGGTACTTGTGCGGTCATTGTGTGTTTCCTACGCTTCACACACCTTTTGCGAGAATCTTGAGCGGCAAAGCAGGTAATTTAATCACCGGATAATCAAAATCTGCATTTTTGTGCGTTTTTTCTCCGTTGCATATTCGTAAGTCGGTCTGACCGGGCCTTGTAATTTTGTAATTTGCTCAATTCGTTTCTATCTAAAATCATTACCCATATAAATCGCGTCTATTCGACGTTAACCGGTTTCATAATAACAAAACACATTTCACAATGTATAGGCTCAAACAAACTTGGAATACTTAGGCACGGCCGTTAATCACGCGCGCCACCTCTTTTTTGCGATGCATTAATAAATGAGCCAATGCTACTTCCGAGGTGGCGCTAATGAGCGGATGTTATGAAACAGTACGGATAATTGTACAAGGTGAGTAGGTTTTTTATGTTTTTTTCGACATATTTCTCATTATTTTAAAATTCGGGCAATGTAGTGCGATTCGGCGAAGATTTATTCATCTACAAATGTACAGACACATACAATCACAGCCCACTTGGAAACGTGAGGACCTTTATAAGTTGTTGCATGGTGAAGTTCTAAAAATAAATCGATGTATTTTGCCTGTTTGACGATCAAATGTCTATCCAAATAAATCTATAATGGCATCAAACAATTGCTTCGAAGACGTACAAGTTGTTGCATACACAAATACACTGGCTTCTGGCCGATCTTTTTGATAATTATGACATTTTCAAAAAGAGATGGAGCCAATGCATAGGAGGTGGCGCTCAGGACAGGAGGTGGCGCCAATGCACATTTTCAGCAATTTTAAAGTGACCTATTTCATGTAACAGTTTCTGCGTATTATTATTAAAGGACTGAAAGTAAATGTTCGTTAAATAAAAAAAAACTATCAGGTGAATTTTAATGAGTATGTTCGTGTTCTAATTAATGCTTTTCATTCACTTATGTTATTTTATTATTTCTATTTTCATGAATGGTATAAATAAAGAATCGTGTATTTGGTCAATATTAAAAACTTAACTACTTACCAGTGCTCGTTGCATATGTTCAAGCTGCATAAGTATATTACGCTAAGTTAGTATGTTCTATATCTCATTTAGTATGTCACTGGTGATTAATATTTGGCAGTGGGTAGTCGTACGGCCCCGTACGGCTAGACATGAGGCTAGCCGTACGGCTCTGTACGTATAGCCTTTCCTATGGAGATTGTCTAGCCGTAGGGCTGTTATGACACATAAATATATTGATTAATTATTGATCTACGTGCAGATTCCGAATGTCTAGCCTTTAAACTGAACTCCAAATATAAATGCTACAAATCGGTATAAAGTACGAACATGTCAACAAAGATTCTAAACCTCCAAATTTTCGGAGCGTTAGGATCGCGCGCTTCTTTCGTACGCCTTCATTCCTTAGTTACTTTCATTGTTAAACCCTTTTTTCTATCGTATACAGAATTTTATTCTCCTAAGCAAGATGTAGTTTTAAAAACTGAACTCCAAATATAAACGCTACAAATCGGTATAAATTAAACGGTATGGTATTTGCAAAAGTTAAAGTTAACTCGCCGGGCTGCCCAAATCAAAAGAAAAACTTCATATATATTTATATATCTGAAAACTACGAAACCTAGGCTTTCTAATGATTTATAATTTGTCAAAATCGGCCGAGAAAGGAAAGTATAATTAAAAAAAAGACTTTAGTGGGTACATCAAAATGAATAACCTCGGCGCCTCGATGTTCGCTAATCGATAACTACCGGTCACGTGAATAAGTTACGATACGGTTAAACGCGCGGGGGTAAAACATAAAATGTTTATTTTTTGTGTTTAACGCGCTATAAATCCATAAATAACAACGGAAATATAATAAAAGTTATATTTTTGAAAGAGGAATTAATAAGCAACAAGATAACGTATAAACCAATAAATCGGATGATTACTTTTTGCATAAAATAGTATTTACTACAGTAAGGGTCAAATACTCGATTCAACTCCTGTCAATATACGCTCCGTGCCGTAAAAGATGAAGAATTTTTAAATTTGTATGAGCTTAAAATAATTATTACTGATTAAAAGCACTGAATGATAATTCTAATCTTTACAAGCCGTACGGTTAGACAATCTCCATAGGAAAGGCTATACGTACAGAGCCGTACGGCTAGCCTCTTGTCTATCCGTACGGGGCCGTACGACTAGCCACTGCCTTAATATTTACCTCTTTTTACAGATGGGAGTTTTTAAGGGCAGGAAACGGAAAGGCTTGGTCCTAGCTTCACGGAAAAGATACAGTCTTTGTAAAAAGAGAAAGAAGCCTGAATTTCAACAAAGAACATCTGAAAGAAACCCGGGTATGAAACGCGTTTTCACGAGTACTCCATGTAAGACACCACATAACAGAAGTTTTACCATTTTCAACTCTCCGCTATATAAAAGAGCAAGATTGATGTCACCAATCAAACAACAAGGTGGTTCCCCATTTTTTCCAAAGGTAAAGCAATCGAGAAAATTAGATTTTATGTCAGAAAGAAATGACAGTTTTGGAAGAGAAAATACTAATTCTTCATTAGACGAGACGTACCTATACTCAGAAAACGGCTTCGGAAACTCGCGTTTAATGACGTCTTTCGCGGAAGGTGATGTAGCCTCTGAAACGGGTAGCATATCGGTCATTGAAAGGGATATTACGTGTGAGGAATTCACGGCAGATGACAATACGTACACATTATTTATCGACGCTATGAAGATCCTCCGTGAGCAAAGTGTCGATGGGGAAATTGTTTCGTTTTTAAATTTAGTATCAAGTAGACGATTTCCGTTAGATAATGTTGCATTTCAATTGTTTTTAGATGTTGTTAAATGGTTTGACTGTGAAGACGTAAGAACCATGCGCTATAATGACACAACTATGAAGTTTTTCTGGCTGGGAAAGCGCTTGTTTGGGGGACGTTTTTTGCGTTTTATGGCTGGTCCAAAACACGAAACAAGTATTTTACAAGGTCATTCTCAACTGCATCCGAGTTCGTCAAAAATAAACTTTGCATGTCCAAGTAATAGTGTGTTATCACAGTTTAATCCACTTGGCTTTGAATTAAATTGCGACGTGAGCACCGGCTTAATTGATCACATGCTAGATCTAGTAGCGAAAAATTCTAAAGAAACAATATCATATGTTTTGATGTTTGACGGAAAGAAAATTAAGCGCGGCGCAGATGCTGATTTGTTGGGGTTTGAAAAAGAGCCATTGTCTGAAAAAAAGCTGAAATTCGATTCTGATATTGCCATAGTTTCGACAATGCTGCAAAAATCTAAAGAAATTGAAGCACTGATGGAATGTGGCAAATCAATTAATGATAAGGTAACTAGTGACCTTTTTCAGGAAATAATGAAATGCTTTAAAGTTGTCTCCAAGCACCTTATGGCTTTAAGGCAGCTTAAGAAAAACAAGGAAATGGCATTGCACAAGTATAAGGAAAAAATTCACAAGAATTCTTCTCTGGCTAAAACGTTTGAGTATGCGATTGATTCCTGTAAAACAACGCTGTATTTAATAGATAACTGTGTGGCTAGTCTGCTAGACGTTCAATTTGTTATATGCAAGACAGGAGCGTACATCAATGGTTGTTTAAAGTTATTTCCGAGACATAGGGGTGAAAGTGTGAATGTTAATAACCTTGACAATGTAAAGATGTTAAAAATTGAGCAAGCTGACAATCTGCCAACAGAGCAAGTAAAACAGAAGACGGAAAGATGGTATAAGGACAGACATGAAATGAAAATCACTGGAAGCACAGTGTATTCGGCTATTGGTTTAGACGGACTTAAACGATGTCAGTCACACTTTGATGGCATTATAAGTGGTGTGCA
The DNA here is from genome assembly GCF_020536995.1 of Dreissena polymorpha. Lineage (NCBI taxonomy): Eukaryota > Metazoa > Mollusca > Bivalvia > Myida > Dreissenidae > Dreissena > Dreissena polymorpha. The sequence continues at coordinate 71,251,698 of NC_068367.1, read as the reverse complement.
CTCCGACGATTCGACAGAAGCACAAAAGAAAGCGATGAATCACGGAATTGCATCAGAGACTCACGAAATCGCAACACTCGCAGGTATTGTAATGCCGTTCTTATTCCCGAACAGTATCTATTGTGAAGAAGGATACTACATTGAAAATAAAATGATGGTGTCTCCGGATGGCAGTCTTCGTGATAATACGGGATTGAATGTAGAGTGTGCTTTTGAAGGTAAAGCGCCACTGAATGAAATTGTAATGCGGTGTCTTCAGCATTACAGTGTACCTGCGAGATACATCCCTCAGACAGTTTTAGAGGCAAAAGTTACAGGTTCTACCAATGGTACTATATATATGTGCTGGACTTCAGAAAGTACAACAGTATTCAAGGTTCCTTTCAATAAACAAATTTGTTCTTCCATTGAAAAAAATGCACGAGATATATACACAGCTGATGTACCAAAGCGCCCAACACGAATACCAATAGAAACAAAAGTGCTCAAGGAACATATAAAGACACATGCTAAGAACTGCGAGTATTTAGGAGAGTTTCCGTCTCTCTTTGGAACAAATGTTGAAAACTCCCATTCCGAACAATTAAAAATGAACGATTCCAAGTCATTTTCATACAAAGAGTTAATAACGTCGTTGGACAAATGTTTACAAACATTAAATGACGTATACAACTTACAAAGAATGTATGCATCACAAGTGCTTGTGTATTTACTTGCCGACCTCGACAGACTGTGGAAGCCAGAGCTACCACATGCAGTACCAGTTATGTACTGTTATAGAGGATATAGTTTGCCTATGGACATTGCCAGAAAGTTGATCGAACATTGCATTCATGCATGCATTCAAAGAGGATTACACGTACCTGTTGTGTCTTCAGATGGCGAATTTGTGCAACTGATGGTTCAAGGAAAAAACGGACAACCACTTACAACACATCAGCTTAGTAAACAAGTTTGGACAGAGGTTTGCAAACTCAAGAAAAACGAAATACTTAAGTTAATTTCAAGTGTCAACATAGCACACAGAATCTACACTGATGACAACGGTCGTTCATTTATAGAAAGCATAAACAACGGGTTCAAGCTTAAGACGCCGAGGGATTACATGAAAACAAATGTTAAACGAAGCAGATGCTCGTTTGTTTCTACTCAAAACGAGGATCACTGTGACAAGCAACAGTCGAACAATGACCATACTATAGAACCGTTTAATGACCTTGCAGATCACACGATGTCAAATACAAACGCTCACAATATTCCCGACTGTGATGATACAATACCATACGAATTTGAGGAAACGTTACGTGAAATGCAAAATAAGAGTCAATGCTATGTATTAACTCTTAATGATGGGAAAGAAATATGCTACTTGTTGAAACAAAACAATCATATGAAATGGGTGAACAAAACGCCAGAACAAATGGTCGATATGCTCATGACTAATCCAAGTCAATTACTGAAAAATGAGTTATTAGATGTTTCAAAATATTTAAACTTAAAACTAATAGGAACGGAAAATGAACTGAAAATAAAAAATGTTACGAAATGTTATTTACTCACTCAGCTAAGAAATCTTCTAGGCTCAGATATGGAAGAGGAAAACAAGATCACAAGACCGAAACGGACACAGACAGTGAAGCAACCCAAAGCCTTAAAAACAATAGCAATGTCGGTTCTAAGGAAACCAAATTATCCTAAACAAGCTCTAAACATAGCTTATGCTACGTACATATGGCCTGAAAAACTAACAAATTGGAAATCAAATGGGAAAGTTGCCAACCGAATTAAGGTTTGTGGGCCACAGGAGAACGACGATGTGTATTTTGAACCGTACTATCTTCCGGAATTTGATTCAAATATGGATGATTTTAGAATTTATGCGTATGACAAAACTCATTTAGGTACAAACCTCAGGAAAGCTTTATGCTTAGACAAGATATCGGGTATTTCAGTAGACGCATGGGCATACGTTTCTAAGACTAAACCTGACGTGTTGCATCCATCCGTTATTGAAGTTACTGATGGGAAGATACTTGACCAGATGAAAGAACTACTGGCCAAAACAATGGTCAGCATTGCAGTAGAAGAAGAGATGACTAAAGGCGGATTTATAAAAGAAGCAGAATTGTGTAAATTGATTCGGGAAGGTTTATTTGAAGCCGATGACATGCCAGGAATACCGGCTTTCGAAAGATGCAAAAGACGTTTGGCACTAATTGAATGGCTTAACAAAGACGTCAATTTTGGAGCTTTTCCGCCGTACGGAAACTACATAAAGGGCATGTCTCATATCCTGTATGAAGGATTACGAACAAGTCAAGAAGGCAAACTGTACTTATATGCCCTTGCGAATTCCGGGACGTACTGCGTACGTGCACCCAACACACTTTGTAGCGAGTCGTTCTTCTCGTCAATGCAAGAAACAGATCCTTGGGGTCAAGGGATACTAAGTTCAAGCGGAGTCCAGAAGCATATATCGGACTTCACAACAATAACTTCAATGAAAATGGAAGATTCACGGTACTTAGATATTAAGTGTTATTTAATTCCATGTATCACAAATTTATTGAATTTCATGTATCACACATTACTACCAATTACACATATAAACGGACTATACGTAACACTGTTACTAAAAGATAATATTTTCTTAGGGTGAACAGTTTTTATTAACAGTTTCAATCATTTTGATAAACGAATGTGTCGGTTTATTTTCAGAAAATAAAGTAACATTGCACTGACGGACATGCATGAAACGTTTAAGTATGTAGATTCTATGGTGTTCATACTCGGTAATCTAAATTTCAGAAACATCTTCATTAAGACTAAACGTGATGCAGCGTACCCCAATCCGACTGTCGATATGCCTACAAGCCCTACATCTGTAGCAAATCCAGTAGAACGCCGCCCTGAAGTAGTTTGCAATTGCCGGGAAAATAGATATATTCAATGCATAGTTCCAAGGTAAGTTGCTGTCTTTTCTTTTATTTTTTTTATTCCGTTGTTTGTAAATAATCACATTATGTTCTTGTTTTATATTCAGCCTGTGCTTTTAAAACCGCACCAAATTTATAGTTTGAATTATCATGTCTTCTAATGTTTATTTTCAGGGATCATTATTTTGACACCCAAGCCCGAGCCAGATTATTAAAGAAAGAAAAAATATATCAACCGAGTTCGTCGAGCACTGTGAGGGGTGAGCAACCCATTCGAGCACAGTACGGATACAAAATTAACGAAGCAAAAATGTTACCTTCTAAACGTATTGGCATATATCGTGTTGGTGATCATGACTTTGACAGCAATGCCTAAGTGCTGAGCAAATGAAAAGTAATAACTGAGATACATGTTATAAGCAATGCATGTCGCGCATAATTCATCAAATGGAAAACTGTTGTTCACTTTAGCATTAAAAAAACACTTTAAGCTGTAAATAACATATTTAATCATTGTGTGAGCTGTACAAGTTTAATGGTTCTGCCAAAACCGTTTCGTTTGTTGTTGTTTTGTACTTTTTTTGACGTTTTAAAAAATAATACAGTCTTATCACGACAGTCAGTTTGGTGTTACATTGGTAATTGACGGCTCAGGTACTACTTAAATAACCCCGGGTAGTCTTAAGTTCACCACAGTGGATCCCGGATACGGCCATATTCCGGGGTATCTTTTAGCTTATTCTCCGTACCCCGGATACTCTTTTGTATACTTGATGTAAATGGGATATATCTACTCTTTAAGTAGTTCCTGAGCTGACGATCTCCAATTGTTGTTGTCTCAATTGGTTGTTGTTGGCCTAGCGACTATTGAAAAGTACCGCGGGTACTCTGAAGTATACTAAAATGTACCCCGGGCACGGAAAATACGCTTACAGGCACGCGGTCATACAATGGGATACTTTTAAGAATATTTTCCGTACTCCGGGTCATTTGTAGTTTACTTAAGTTACCCGGGGTACTTTAAAAAAGTACATGGACCGGAAATGACTTGTCGAGCGTCAGGTATCATACGCACTCTTTTCCTGGGTTTACCAGTACTAAGTGAACTTACTTATGCCGTGACGAGCAACTGCCAAACTTTTATCAGATATATAATAAATGTAGAATGTATTGCATCACCAACCTCCACACGTTACGTTTCCGGGCCGGTACTTGAACCAGCGATCCTCGGATTTGTAGTTCAATGCTTAACTGTATTTCTAGTACTACTGGCAAAGCCGCACGGACTGCCAAAAAACTACATCTCGCCATGTTTACTACACAGGCCAGTATTCACCAGCACATTAGTATACTTAAACTAAATATTAAATAATTTGCTATAAACTGTTGGGTCTCTGAAGTTTGAAAACGAAATGCGTCGTATTGTAACAAAATACTTCATAGTAAACGCATTACATTTCGTTTTTCCGCCTCAGTTTATTTTTTAAGTCTCCAATTTAACAATGTGCTGGTGAAAACGGATTTGGATTGTTAATACGCAGAAAAGTATTTTATACTTTATTTCAGTAACGAAAACAATATTGAGTTACACGTTGCTGCCTAGCAACCATTTGATATCGTAAATAAAAGTGGTAACGGTGAAGACTTGTTTCAATTAACATATAATATTTACCAAACGTTATCAATTAAATAAACTATTTTTTCGATACAGTTCAGCAATATAAATGAGCAAACTTATATAACGGGGTGTGAAGATCTTAACATAATAAATTACTGAAAATAATCGAACTTATAAAAGTCATCAATGATATTCTAGAAAATAACAAAATATGAAAATGCTTCTCTGATTCTTTCATAAAATATACAGCTGTAATTACAGCTTGATACACTAACCCGTGACCGTCACTGTGGAAAAGAATTCCCTACTTAGGGTAACAAAACATAACATAAATATAAAACATCTACAACTTCGGTAAATCCCTACTTAGGGTAACAAAACATAACATAAATACAAAAAATCAACAACTTCGGTAAATCCCTACTTAGGATAACAAAACATAACATAAATACAAAAAATCAACAACTTTGGTAAATCCCTTCTTAGGGCAACAAAACATGACATAAATACAAAAAATCAACAACTTCGGTAAATCCCTACTTAGGGTAACAAAACATTACATAAATACAAAAAAAAATCAACAACTTCGATAAATCCCTACTTGGGGTAACAAAACATAACATAAATACAACAAATCAACAACTTCGGTAAGTACCTTCTTAGGGCAACAAAACATAACATAAATACAAAAAGCAACAACTTCGGTGAATCTATACTAAGGGTAACAAAACATAACATAAATACAAAAAGTCAACAACTTTGATAAATCCCTACTTAGGGCAACAAAACATAACATAAATACAAAAAAAATCAACAACTTTGGTAAATCGCTACTATTGAAAAGTTAATTCTTGTGCACATTTTTCAAGTGCCGAGAAAGTGAGTATTTCCTCTCGAAATTTTTGCCGCAAATCTGGCAAATGCAAATGCTGCCCAAGTGTTTAACTCTGTAGTGCACATTTAGGGCCCGTTTTGATCTATACATTTTTTGACAAACATCACATGTATGCGTTTTCTTTTTATCCGCACCGCAATGCTGCGCGTGGCGTTTAAGGTTTCGGATATAGCCGAATTCTGCATGGCAAAGTTTACAAGTAAGTTTCTCCGCGCCGTGATACTGACGACAATGGTCAGCCAAATCCCTCTTCGATGAAAAGCGTTTCACACATTCTTTGCACGCTTTACGCTTTTGTATACCCGCGTGAACATATCGCTGGTGTACTTTTAAGTTGTACAGGGAACTAAACCGCCTGTTGCATACCAAACACATAGTTCGTCTTATAGCCGTTTGATGTACATTTTTGACGTGGAAATTCAGCCTGCTGTTTGTGGTGTATGACTTGTTACACGATTTGCATTCATATCTCTTTTTAGTTCCTTTATTTATGTCCGTGCTGAAATGAAAAACAAAAAGCGTCATTATTTTGTGATAATCAATCGAGCTCTAAACAACGTCAGTGTAATAGAAAAACATTTATTTGATAGTGAAATGTTTTTTCAGAGAAGTTGGTTTCGCTATAATTTGGTAATTTTCATTCAAAATAATGTTTAACTAATGAATATCACAGCCACAGGCTAACCACCTGCGGTTTCAAATACGTTTACTTCCCGAAAACTGCATTCTCGCTGAAGTTTAACTTACTTACATAATTCCTCAGAACTCTTCTTTATTTATAGAATATACTTTGTTAATACAACATGTGTTAAAGAATTAACATTTATGTCTTGTCATTTATGACATAGAAACGTCTATATGTTATATAGTTTACCTTAACAATGTTAATTCCAATAAAAGTCAGGAAAAGAACAGTTTGAAAAACGTACGCAGTTTGATTCCTTATATAACTGGGCAATAGTAATATGTGTATACGTCATCAACACAGAGTGCGTCTGAAACAAGGTGTCCCAGATACTGCCCAGTAAATTGTAAGCTTTATGTGAGCAATCACTAGCAACATCAACTTTTTGACGATAGGCAAATGATACATAAGTCGGTTGATGTTGTAACTTTCGTATATCAACATAATTTTACGGATAACCTGCTCAACTAAAGAGAAAGCTATTAATTGGTGAATACGATGTATATGGGCAAATTCGTAAATACCGGTCCTTATTGATAAAACGAAGTTTGAACTTCATGCTTAAATATTAATGTGCACTATTGCTTAGCGTTTCAACTGCATCCTACCAACTACGCAAGTCGTAAAAAACAAAGATGTTTGTTTTTACTAAAAAGAATAACCCTAACTTTAGATTCCGACCATACAATATGTGTGTGGTATTCCATGTTTCGTGTTCGATCTTCTTTCTTAATTTGATCATAATGAAACATAATTGAAACAGTAATGTAGCGTCAACATAATTATGAATAAACATGTGTTGCATTTCTGTCATTGAATGTACTTTCAAACTGGAAAGTAATTTGAGTGTAATAACTAAAGGAACGAATACGACAGAGCATTTTTGGAATTTTAGGGGGAACAAACGACATATTTTAACCTAATTAAGGTTCGATGACCTTAGACTAGTGAATCAAGCATTTGCATTAGTTTACAACACTCATTTGGTGTATAAGTTATATTTTGATAATTTCGATAATTTAGCTTTAGGCTTATTGAGTATATTACATATTTTGGGTATATATCGTATCAAATGTTTAGGTAGCTGACGTCTTAATAAAGTTGTTTATTTATGAATTTTAATATTAACATCTTAGAAATGAACATTATGTATCAAATTTAATTCGTGCGACGATGCTATTGTCATACGACTGTAAATTTATACCGCGCATTGGCGCCACCTCCTGTCCTGAGCGCCACCTCCTATGCATTGGCTCCATCTCTTTTTGAAAATGTCATAATTATCAAAAAGATCGACCAGAAGCCAGTGTATTTGTGTATGCAACAACTTGTACGTCTTCGAAGCAATTGTTTGATGCCATTATAGATTTATTTGGATAGACATTTGATCGTCAAACAGGCAAAATACATCGATTTATTTTTAGAACTTCACCATGCAACAACTTATAAAGGTCCTCACGTTTCCAAGTGGGCTGTGATTGTATGTGTCTGTACATTTGTAGATGAATAAATCTTCGCTGAATCGCACTACATTGCCCGAATTTTAAAATAATGAGAAATATGTCGAAAAAAACATAAAAAACCTACTCACCTTGTACAATTATCCGTACTGTTTCATAACATCCGCTCATTAGCGCCACCTCGGAAGTAGCATTGGCTCATTTATTAATGCATCGCAAAAAAGAGGTGGCGCGCGTGATTAACGGCCGTGTTAGGGAAAACGTAGAGCAAAATAGGAGGTAGCTTCACCCAGCTCCTTTTTTTGGTTCATCGCTCCTGTCCCTTTAAGGCATCAAAATTGAAATGATGAATATCCTCCAAACTTTAATTAATTTTGTCAAGTATTCGATAACAACACTCACGAAGCACATGTGCTTACACCTGTAATTAAATACATTTTACTTACAAATACCCTTGATATAACACATAATCAGAAAATGTCATCGTCTGTTCCGAATTTCCACACTGCTCACTTCTTTAGCAGCACCAGGCACCTTTTGCGATCCTAGATCTTTCCATTGGTATACTTTTGACTGTGTAGTACCATTTGCATTTCAATTTTCTTGTGGATGTATCATCAGCTACGAAAACTTAGTTTTCTATACGGTGTCAAGCGTTTGGGTATGTAGGAAGTTCGTCAGAAACGGTTAATGACGCTATTTTTGCATTGATACTTCATGCTGCCAAGCAATGACTGTATGCATACAGACACATCCTTAAACTCTATATCTACAGGCGTGTACGAGTACTTTAAAACCACAGCTCTTCTTAATATTCGTACAATAGTGTACTATAAATTAAATAATCTTATTATGTATCCCTGATTTGAAGTAATCTAAGACCAGAGCACATTTTCACCAACATTTCAAGTTGAAATAATAGACTCGTACTTATATTTTACAAGCAAAAAAAAATTCTGTAGGTATCAAATTATGTTAAAATAATGAAGTGTTCTCTGTCTAGTTCTCCGTATATTGAATGCGATTGTTTTACGATAAGATTACCTAATAGGTCAAATGCTTTTCCATTGCCTTTCTAAAGTCCCAGTCTTACACAGAGCAAAATTCATTTAGACAACTATCTGATTGGAATAATTTTAGGTTCATGAGGATCAATGTTGACACCAGTACTTCCTTCAACATTCAGATTTACAAAAAGCCTTATTCGTTTAATTTCTTGTTTCATAAAATACATAGTTTTGATGATTCATAAAGAGTCATTTTGATGTAAACGTCGTATTTCTTAACACTTTAGTGTGAAATTCATGAAACAACAAGATATGTGTTTGTCAGAAACACTATCAGTACGTCCCCTTCTGTGCCGCCTTGAAGCTATATATTTGACCTTGACCTTTCACCACTCAAAATGTGCAGCTCCATGAGATACACATGCATGCCAAATATGAAGTTGCTATCCTCAATATTGCAAAAGTTATGGCACATTGTTAAAATTGGAGCAAACAAACCAACCAACCAACCAACCAACAGGGCAAAAACAATATGTCCTCCCCCCTATAGTGGAGGTGGAGGGGGACATAGAAATAACAAGATGCGTTTGTGAAACACAATTTCCCCCTATATGACGTTTGACCTTGAAGGATTACCTTGACCCTTCACTACTCAAAATGTGCAGCTCCATGAGATACACATGCATGCCATAACATAAAAAGCAAGGCAATCAAATCACATCGATAACAACGTTGAACTTCCATCATATACCTTTTTGGAAAATATGGAAGTTATGTATTAAATAATAATAACAATACAGTGTTGTTGTTTTGTCATTTATTAAGTATACAGATCATTGCAAGATTCTGATGGCTTTTCTTGAAATGCATCACCAGCCGTCTGGAACACTGAAAAAAAGGCAAAGGATACTCTGTTAAGTTATGGTGAAAAACAAATTATTTGCATTTTTTGTACAAAAATAAATTAAAAAGGCTCACATTATACTGCAAGCAATTCATAAGTTGCCTGCTGGTGACCCCCCCCCCCCCACATCATTATGTATATTACCATCAATTCAAGATTGTATGATTCAATCTCAATGCTTTGTTTTGGTTAAAATTGGTACAATGAATCATATTTATTTTAAGCTTACTCACATGCAATAGTTACTGAGAAACGGCTCCGAATGGAAAAAAAATCTTAAATGTCAGTCTAATAAGGGGCCATAACTCTTGAGCTATGAAGGTATAAATCATTATAATGTCAGGGTCAAAAGTATTTTATGTGGTGTGTTTGTGTTGAAAGTGTTTACAGATCCATGGAAGTGTTAGAGATATGTAGAAAGAATTATAAGCATTCTACAACATGTGTCATCACTTTCAGACTCTACCTGGGACATTTCAAAGGTTATCCATCACTGAAATGAATGTAATAAATTGAAAAAAGGCTATATTTAAGGTAATAAAAAATATATTGGTACATAATTTGAACCAAACTTCTCAGGCAGTTTCTAATAATGGACTTTAATCAAAGGTTTACCAAAAAATGGAATTTTTTTAACAAACAAAAAAGGCATGCCATGGCTAAACTATTAATTAAATCTTACCTACCATAGTGATTTTATTTACAAATGATCAAAGAAATGAGTGAAAATATATACTGTCTATGCTCACAAGTGAAATAAAATCGCTACCAGAACCAACACATTTTCACTTTATTTCATGACTCTCTGAACAAATTGTATACTATTATAGTTCTTGAATACATTCATATTGGCGAATTTGGCAAGAACCAGAATGAAATGTCACTTTGATTTTCAAAAATTTGATTCTTGAATCATATAAGATTTGTTAAAGGGCATATTGACAGCTAAAACGGAATTTTATTCTCTGAAATAAATGTATGCGTTAATATGAACTTATTTATATGTTTCTTAAAGCACAGACCTTGCTTTATATATTGTAAATATGTACATTATTAATTAACAAGAGCTGTCAGAGGACAGAGCGCTCGACTATTCAAGTGCTTGACAGTATAACGTAAGCCATCATGGAGAGGGGGTATAATGTGTGTGTGTGTGGTCATTTAATAGATGATATTTCAAAAAAAAAGAAAAAAAAAGAAAAATTTGAGGTGGGGGGGGGGGAGAGTCAAGGTCATTCAAAAGTCAAGGTCAAATTCAACTTGCCAGGTACAGTACCATCATGATAGTAAGAAAGTATTTGAAGTTTGAAAGCAATAGCCTGGATACTTTAGAAGTAAAGTGGATATAAACACAAAATTTAACAAAATATTCAAAGTTACTAAGACAAACAAGAATATCAGTGAAACTGATGGATGCTCCCTGATGATGCGCTTTGTCAATGTATGTGTTAATAAACACCTAAAAAATCTATTATTAGCCTCGGTGACCTTGACCCAGTGACCTCAAACCTCATCAAAAGGTAGAGGTCCATGCAAGGTACCTACATGCCAAATATGAAAGAAATCGGTAAAGTATTGAAGGCGCTATGAGAAACTGTAGCAAAAGTGTGACGGAAGAAAGTCTATTATTAGCCTCGGTGACCTTGACCCCAGTGACCTCAAGCCTCATCAAAAGGTAGAGGTCCATGCAAGGTACCTACATGCCAAATATGAAAGCGATTGGTTAAGTATTGAAGGCGCTATGAGAAACGGTAGCAAAAGTGTGACAGAAGTAAGGAAGTAAGTAAGTAAGGAAAGACAAACTGGCAAATATATGCTCCACCGAATAAGGGGCTATAATTCTGTCACAATGCTTATTACAGTTGTCTGATCTTGTTTATAGATTGGGATCATGTTGGTAAAGAAGTACGCAAAATTTGAAAGCAATATGTCAAAGGACATAGAAAATATTTTAGGTTGTACGCAATTTTTAACATAGATTTATCAATAATATTCATATTCTAAGTGAAAAAAGGGCCATAATTCTTACAAAATGCTTGATTCAGTTGTCTGCTCTTGTTTATAGATTGGTGTCATGTTGGTAAAGAAGTATGCAAAATATAAAAGCAATATGTCAAAGGACATAGGAAATATGTGAGGTGGTACGCAAACTTTAACATTCCAACGCTCACGGTAACGCCGACGCCGGGGTGAGTAGGATAGCTATATATATATATAGTCAAGCTAAAAAAAGTTATCCCCACGAAACTTTTTGTGGGCGCAGGAAATCGTAGTAGTATTAACATATCCAGCTATGGGCATGCTCACTGACCATAATGAATAATGGAACAGTAGTTTTGTGTAGAAAATATTCATTAAGATTGTGAATGTTGTGGGCAAGATTTCGATCCCCATAAGCACTAAGACCCTAATGTTATAATATTTTTTTTGCCCTTCACTAATCTTTTTAAACGATTTCATCAATGTTCCTTATACATGTACATTTATTTTTCATAAAAATCGGACATGTGGAATGTTGAATATTTGCCATTGCATAGAGAAAAACCATTGACATGCCCCCTTAAATTGATTGCAGAAAAAGTTGTAAACCAAAAACAAATAATAACAAAGAGCAGTGAAAAAAATTAGCCATTATTAATTTAATTTCAAAGAACAATGAAAATTTAAGGCAACAAGAGCTGTCAGAGGACAGCGCGCTCGACTATTCGAGTGCTTGACAGTATAACGTAAGCCATCATGGAGAGGGGGTATAATGTGGGTGTGTGGTCATTTTATAGATGATATTTAAAAAAAAAAAAAAAAATTGTTCTTTTTTTTTTAGGGGGGCGGGGTGGGGGGGAGTTCTGGGGTGGGGCATGGGGGATGGTTTGGGTGGAGCCCATTGTGGTATGTCAGGTAAGTGTTGTTTTGTCAAAGTATGAATCAAATGTGATCATAAATCCCCTCCGATGAAACCGGTAGGGGACAATAATGAGCGGATACAAATTTAAAGGATAGAACTGAATGTTCAAACCTTTTATCTTGTTTGAACCTGATTGGTTTTGCAAATCGCATTAATTAATTGTGGTGAACATTGGTGTTTTGTTTCTTGGAACAATGAAACGGGATATGTGATTTACTAAGAAGAATCAAAATCATTATGTGGCAAATGAATATTTATCTTCAAGTGTGAGTGATGCCAAATCCAAACTCTGCATATTGAAACAATATGGTCACCATTTGAGTGAGATTTAAAAGAAATATTTCTTAGTGGCCTAGGACCTTTGACCTGAAAGTATCAATTCAGCACATAACCTGATTGTAGCGAGTTGTTGAATGAGCTTTCTTGCATATATAATGGTATGTGAAAATTGAGTATTAAGTGTGACTTTGACCATGAGACGAGTTATTCCAAACCTATGCTTTCCATTTTGGTTCATTATGCATTTATACTTCACATTGCACCCTCTTTCAATTACCTTGAAGACTCTCGTCACACCTTGGGGAGGTTGCTGCTGGGAGATAATTTTTAGGTCCAGGAAGCGCTTGGAAGCAGTCAATATAGCAGTAAGCATCTTCCAGCACCCTGTTATGGAGAGAAGAGTATTGGGGTTTATGGTGAGAACTGTGAGTGTCATTCTTTTGTACAGTTGTAGTGGCAGCCATTGTGTGAATACTCATGTAATCACTCTCACTTAAGTATCAATAGCTAATTATATATATATATATATATCATTCGGAAACCATTTTACTGCTTCAGGTCACTGTGACCTTGACCTTTGACCTAGAGACCTGGAAATCAAAAGGGGTCTTCTACCAGTCATGATCAATGTACCTATGAAGTTTCATGATCCTAGGCTTAAACTTTCTTGAGTTATCATCCGCAAACCATTTTACCGTTTCGAGTCACTGTGACCTTGACCTTTGACCTATTGAACTGATAATTGAAGGGGTCATTTGCCAGTCATGATTAATGTACCTATGCGTTCTTGAGTTATCATCCGGAAACCATTTGATGGACGGTCTGACCGACATGTGCAAAACAATTAACCCCCTCTTCTTCGAAGGAGGGCATAATAAATTAATTTTGTTCAATCTATCTATTTATCCATTAAAATGTTCACACTTTCAAAACAAATATAATACAAACTTGGTCATAAACAATAATAAAATACCCCTGCTGTCCCTGTGAATGTTTATGGGCGAGGATCAAGGAATCAAGACCATTACTCTTGGATGTGAAATCAATGCAAATAAAAATTGTGTTTTGAAAATCTTCTTTTCATGCTGATCACATATTTACAAAATTGAATGGATAGACAAATCCACAACAGACCAACCAACATACAGACTCCAATATACCAGGAATAACCCCACATACCGCATTGACACAGAATATTTTGCATGCTGTCTTCACAAAATAAGAAAAACATATTTACATGTTTGGCGATTTTAAGAGTTATTATGCAATTGTGACCTTGACCTCAGAGATATCGAAAATTCTTTGGCATGACACACCGTTCAATGATGGTAAACAAATGTGCATTTTTTTTGTTTAATCTCACAATGAATGACATAGTTATGGCCTAGATAAACTCACAACCAAACTTAGATAGATATTCAGTCACTATTTATTCCAAAAATTTGTGTTGAAAGCCTGTCGACAGGTGTCGCAAGCCAGTGTTATAGGACCTAAAGTCAAAATCCATGTTACCTAATTTTTCGGCCCGGCATGGCCCATGTTTGAAGTTGGCCTAGATATCATCTAGATTAAACTTCTGACCAAGTTTGGAGAAGATCGGATGAAAACTACTTGAATTAGAGAGCAGATACCATACTGAATGCTAAAAAACGCACAAAGTGACCCTGTGACCTAGTTTTTAGCCCGGCATTGCCCATGTTAAAACTTGGCTTAGAGATCATCTAGATAAAATTCTGACCAAGTTTGGTGAAGATTGGATGAAAACTACTTAAATTACAGAGCGGACAGCATGATGAATGTTTTAAACGCACTAAGTGACCCCGTGACCTAGTTTTTGACCCGGCATGACCTATATTCAAACTTGACCTAGACATCATCTACATACAACTTATGACCAAGTTTAATGAAGATCCAATAAACACCTTGAATTAGAGAGGGGACACTTAATACAGAGCCATCGACAGACAGACAAGGTCACTCCTATATACCCCACTATACTATGTTTCTGGGGATAAATGCAAATAATCAAGAAATATAAAACAAGATAATCTTGATAATAATAATTAATACTCAAGCAACAAACATATGAACCAGGTATCGCATTGTGGAGCACTAACCATTTTTTACTGCGGAAGACGACAAGCTACATTCTGTGTGTGATGGGCAGTTGGGAACCATACCCTTCAATATGAAAACTTGCCAGCTTCTAAGTGTTCCACACAGAGGTCAGCACCTTCACTGTCTCCAGCTCAATCTCTAGGTACACCTACCTATATATGCAAAAATCAATTGAGTGAAACCACTAGTTTGATTATCCATTAGATGCATTCTTGATCAAACATTAGAGCAGTAGTACCCGTGTGATTTACAATATGGGTATTTTACTGGATGCTGTAAAAATAACAGTTTGCTTTTGTTCACATCAATGACTATGATAACACATTAATGGCTATAAAAGAAAAAATGAAATTAGCTGAACAAACGCGAGTTATCAACAACCTATGGCATAACTAGCAAAACCATCAGTACAGTTTACAAAAAAAAAACGCTTCTTTTGAAAAATGCGTTGTTTGTACAGTAACTGTAACACTATTTACTTACTTACAGTTTCGTTTCACATTCATATGCATTTTCTAAATTTTGGCATTTAAATTACATAAAAAATATGAGTGAAAATAGTTTCATGCATCGTCAGTTTTAAACAAGAGTGCCAAACTGTCACAAGATACGCCCGTTCGAAGGTTTTGGACACCATGCTCAATGCTTGAAATGCACTAAGTTACCTCGAGACCTAGTTATTGACCCGGCATGACCCATATTTAAACTTGACCTAGATATCATTTAGTATAACATCTGACTAAATTTGGTGAAGATCATATGAAAACTACTTCAATAAGAGAGCGGACACCATGCTAAATACTTGAAATGCAATATGTGACCTTGTGACCTCGTTTTTGACCCTGCATGACCCATATTCCAACTTGACCTACATATCATCTAGACACAACTTCTGACCAAATTTGGTGAAGATCGGGTGAAATCTACTTCAATTAGAAAGCAGACACCATGCTAAATCCTTGAAATGCACTAAGTGACCTCGTGACCTAGTTTTTGACCCGGCATGACCCATATTTGAACTTGACATAGATATTGTCTAGACACAACTTCTGACCAAGTTTGGTGAAGATCGGATGAAAACTATTTAAATTAGAGAGCGGACACTGCTGTGGACGCCGTCCGCCAAGGGTGAAACTATAATACGTCCCGTTTTTAAAAACGGGCGTATAAAAAAGGAGAGCATAAGATTTGGCTGTGTGAGAGGGTGTTTTGCTGCGTAAATGCCCGACTCTCATGCTGAATGCCCGATACTTGACAGGCGCATAAATGTTGATGCAAACTATTTCAATTAGAGAGCAGACACCATGCTAAATCCTTGAAATGCACTAAGTGACCCCGTGACCTAGTTTTTGACCCGGCATGACCCAAATTCGAACTTGACCTAGATATTGTCTAGACACAACTTCTGACCAAGTTTGGTAAAGATCGAATGAAAATTATTTGAATTAGAAAGCGGACACGAAAAGTGTGACAGACTGACAGACAGTGCGAAAACTATATACCCTCTTTTCTTCGAAAGGGGGCATAAAAATAACTTATCCATAGACATCGGATGTATTTTGTAATGGGAATGCTTTGGAGATTACCATAACATTCTGTGCACACGTAAAACCTTTATGAAGAATCCTCAACATTAAAGATTTATTAATATTTTTGAAAATTAAGCAAACATTCATTTTTTTCCATGAAAGCATTACAATTATGGCTTTTTATAAGTATAATATGATGTATGAAATAGTTTTTTTCTTTTTAATTTTATGTTAATGTTGAACCATTCAATCACTTTAAAAACATTGCAAGTTATTGCATATCCACAAAGCAAATGAATCTTAGCAGGTAAATTCAATGAATTTATCATTGGTACCCCCAGCCGATAATTCTAAAAATCTGTATAGAAGTTCACCAGATGATGTTTTATTCAAAATCTGTATGTTCGCACTGCAGTTTTTGAGAAGAATATTTTTAAGTGTTCATTATATATATTATAGAAGGAAAAAAATTTGATCCGAGGGTGGGGCAAATATGATCCAATGATACTTGAACAATCTTGGTGAAGGTCCACAAGATGAACTTTCATGCCAAATATCTTTGCTCTAGGCCTTGTGATTTATGAGAACATTTTTGTTTTTGAGGTTTTTTAATATACTAATAAGGAAATTACATTTCCCTCCCCAGTGGGGCAATTTTGACCCCAGGAACATAGTTTGAACAATCATGGTACAAGTCCCACCAATTAACCTTTGAACTCTTAAGTGTAATCTTGAGTTTGGAGATTTTGACGTAATTCTTTCTTATGACACATCGTCGAGTGATGGTGAACAAATGTGCTCAATGATTTTAAAATTTTACAATGAATGACACAGTTATGGCCCGGACAAGCTCATTTATGGCCATTTATTACTTTTGAACTAAAAGTGTGACCTTGACCTTCGAGATTTCGACATTATTCCTTCCCATGCAACACCGTCAAATTATGGTGAACACATGATTTTAAATTGAATTTAATTCTGAAAATGAATGACATAATAATGGCCCAGACAAGGTCATTTATGGCCATTTTTGACATTTGAACTCAAAGTGTGACCTTGACCTTTGATATATTTACGTTTTCTTGAGCAGTGACCGGCCGTGTCATGATTGTGAACATTTATTGCAAGTTATTTGAAATTCCTCCAATCAATAACAGACTTACGCTCCAGACAAGCCTAACCCGGACTTTCATACTGACGGACTGATTCACATACACCAAACCGCCAACTGTGACAAATATGTCGAGCTCTCCATAAGTGGGCTCGACAAAAAATCGACTTGTCCACAGGTAAAGGTCCACCACACAATGTGTCATGCTAAATATCTCAGCCCAAGTCCTTGCAGTTTCAGAGTAGATTTTTTAAGTTTTTCCTTTTGGTTGCCAGGGCAACAAGGATTTTATGGAAAACAATTCTTGGAGCAACATTGAAGGAGCTTCATGCCAGGAATATTCCTGCCAGTTTCATCAAGCTTTGCCCAAAGGTTTAGTAGGAGATATTGTTTAAGTAAAAATGTTGACATATAGACACACATCGCAAAACAGACAAAGACCAGCAACAATAACTAAAGTTGAGCTATAAAGGGTACATCTCTGAAATGACCAAATCATCCTGATGACTCTTATGCAAGAACCACTGAAAAATGATAACAAATTTGATCTAATTTGAATTTCACTAAATTCATACACCAACATATGCAGACAGAAATTTGACATTTTCAATCAATTAAGGGGCCATAACAGTTTAATTTTACAATGGCTTCAAGGCCTTTCCCCAATTTGGAATGTCAAAATGAACTTTTGCATTATAGTTTATCTGTCTTCAAGGTAACAATCTGGTAAAAATATTATACATAAGACAAGTCGGTCAATTAACAGGCGAACAGCTTTGTTGTATACTTAAATAAACCCAATTTTAATGGCTATTAACTTCAAGTTTCATTCAATTCTATGCAATTGCTACTGAAAAACAACTCTGGTCTGAAAAGTAATTTAGGGTTATCTTTTCGAATCAATACTAGGCTTATTTATATTACATACCCTCAGGTTTGTATACTTGCCGGTTCAGGAGGCGTTATAGAGCGCTATCAGTTTAATGATTATTCCCCGAATATCTTTCAGGTGTGTCAGCGGGGTCTCCTGGAACAGCTTGATCGTTTTCACTACATGCTCACTTTCAGTGAAGTGGCACTCCAGGTTTGCGTCCGTCAGGATGGCCGCACTCTCCTCTACCCTCCGAACAACCTCGCGACGGCTCTTATCCAGGCAGGTTGAGGTCAGGAAGCCTGTGAGAAGGAGATCGGCCGAAAAAAAATTAAGCTTAACAAGCAAATTTGTTGAATTGATATCCCCTGCCAATATGCTTCTGGACACAAAAGTGTTATATTTGACACTCAAAAAAGCATTTTTTCAAGATACAAAGGGCCAAAACCCCGTTATTAACAGACTGTGTACAATGCCATTTGGCGTGCATCGTCCTCTTATCCATATATATACTCATACCAAGTTTCAATGAAATCGGCCAAAGCACTTTCAAGATATGGCTCTCGACACAAAAGTGCTGGACGGACGGAAAGATGGACGGAAGAACAGACAGAAAGACGGCCGACGCCAAAACATTAATAAGTAGATGTCCAAGAAGAATGAATAATTTACATAAATCAAATCCTATGTTTACGCTTACATTGTTCAATGTGCGGGCGTCCGCTAGACCATTCCCTGGCACCACTTCAGGAAGTTCTTGATTGCCGTTAGTGCATTCCGCACCGTCTTCAGCTGGTGAGTGGTGTTGAGGAACTGTCGTGGACCTCCATATGGCCCATCCACAACAGCACGTCACTCAACACCACTCCTTCTAAGTAGCCAGACAGGGCCAGGAACCGGTTGATCTTCATGTTGACCTCTTGTGTTTTCGACTCGTTTGCCAACCCACCTGGCCTGCTCCGCAGGAACATGTAGTCTACATATGAGTCAACTATTGAAACTGCAACAAGTATTATTGGATGATATTCTATGCTAGATGGTGAAATCGCATATAATTTAACTAACAACCAGTAATTCCAAAGTATTATAAATAAATAATATTTATCTTAAATTTTAATGTACTTATATATATTTCCTCACGGTTTTTAATATATATACATGTTGCAATAATAATGACTATCAATTGAAATGTATATAATTAAAAAAAAATCTGGGAAAACAGGGCTTAATGCACCAAGTACTGGTTCTACCCCAAAAACGGACTCAAAACTTTACACTATATAAGCAATTCATATTGTTACTTGCAGCTTCTCCGACCATGCATCACCCTTGCATTGGGTTCCAGGCTCAGGCAGTATTTCCGCGTTAGGAATGAAAAGTCCTCTTCCTCCTCCTCCTCATCCTCCACCTTCTCATCCTCCTATGCCGAGTCATCATGAGTGGCGAGTCTGCTGGTCACCTTTCCTGAAGTTTTCGCGACCTGTAAATGACGTTTAAATGTAAAAGTTACAAATCGTTTGGTATGGTTTTGTATTAGACATTGATAGAAATATGAGAAATTAAATACAAAAACCACACGAACACAATATAACACTTACTTTCCGGAAACGGCCTTCTTGTGTAAACAAAATTGAATGTCCCAGCCTCCATGTTGTGCTCCTGTTCTAGATGACGCAGCCGGTTAATCACCGACCGGTCGCACAGCCAGCAAGAGTAGTAATTCCTCGTCTTTGTCTTCTTCACTTTCCGACCGGTCTTAGCACGTGCCTCTGACATCAACGGCTTCATGGGGTCTGCCGTCAGCGCTTGCACCCAGCGAACGTGGTCTGTTACCCGGAGGTACACAGTCGTGTTGCCTTTTACCACGCAAATGGGGCATTGCCTTGGGATAGGCTTTGCATTTGGTGTCTGAAATATTAGTTTGAAATGTGTACGAAGCAGGTGGCTATCAATATATATGATTTATTAAGAGATGATGAGATAACGGACCCAGTTAATTGATTGAAATAATGATTATGTGATTGAAGCTGTTATGCTAGGGTTAAATACCAAGGAATTTGTATAGATATTGTTAACTTTTTTTTAATGGTGTTAAAAATGAATATTTTATTGCAATATTTGCACATGCTTTGTTTTATTTTACAAAGTAATCACTATTAACCTTAAGTTTATTCTCATGAAAAAAACATACCATTAAATAGCAATACTGATTACTTTATCTATTTGAGTGACATTAAGAGTGACCATGTACATGTATATATCAATCTATACTGTCTAACTCCCCTTGCAGATATTATTGACAGGTAAATATAATATTATATACCGTCTTATATCGATTCAAGACTTGGCAAAAATAAGGCCCCATTCCCTCAACAAAAAAGTATTAATTTTTCCCCAGATAAAAATTCACCCGACACTCAAGCAAATTAATTGCCCTAGACCCAGAACTGTCAAGTTTAAAATGTTTAAAACTAAATAGAATTGTTATGTATTTAATTTGGCGGTAATAAAGACTAATCAAGTGATTAAAAAAACATAGTATATTGTTTCTCATGTTTGGTTTAAAGTCCAAATTTTTTTTTAAATGATGCCCTATTTCCCCCACCTCAGGGTACAGGTATCATTAGGCATTCTGAATCAACATTTTCATCAAAAACAATGATTCTTCATTTTTTACAGGCTGGGGGATTAAATTTTTAGAAACAACAATAACCTTTCAAATCGCATACCAAACGTTAAGACTTTTTAAATGAAAATGTGGATTTAGAATGCCTAATGATTCGGAATACCTTGACAAACTGTACCGTTACCACAAACCCTGAGGTAGCTGTGGCGTAAAGGATATGGTGTCCGCCTAGCAACCAGGACGTCACGGGTTCGATCCCCACTGTGGAAGCGTTCTTTAGATCTTCCTTATAGACACTGTCTAAGTACTGGTTCTAGGCACCGGAAACAAAATTTACAGCTTTTTCAAATAAGTCCTATGCAATCAAACTAAAATATACAGGTTTGAACTAAACCAGAGGGAGATCTCTGCATGATGCATGTTAGTCTTATTTATAAGACGCGCGAGATACTTTACCCATATAAAAAGTAGCTTAATATTTAAGAGCGTCAAAAATTTGGACTAGATGCATGTATGCAATATCCCAGTGTGACCCAAATTCGACGGGTGTAAAGAACCGAATTTAATGGACCGAAATTCGACGATGTAACGGTTACATGAAGCAATATTTAGCAAATAATGAAAGAAATAATGAAATGTTTAATAGCAGAAAATAATAATTTTAAACTCGGCTGTATTACTTTGAAATGATTCAAAGACAATAATCATCCATTTAATCAATATAAATAGAACATCGTCGAATTTAGGTGTCGTCAAGTCATCAAGTTACGGCATCAACTCTTTCCGTTTCGGGGCTGCCAAACTGTGGAACTCTCTCCCCCAACATTTCAGGGACCAATTACATTTCAACCAGTTCTCCAGTTTGGTTAGCTCTTGGGACGGTGAGAGCTGCCGCTGCTCCTATTGCATGTATCAAACATAGTTGCTAAATTTTTGCTTTTTGTTGTTGCTTGCATGCTCTATGTTTTCATGCATACTGTGATATAAGCTTGTTCATGCAACGAAACTGATTATTCTTAAATATGTTAGTTGCTTAAAAAAAATATAAAAAAAAATAAATTTTTATTTGGCTTTTTTTTGTTGCTAATTCGTTTAAAGTGCTACATTTTTTAGATTTTGTTGCTTGCTTGCTTTTGTGTTGCATGCACACTGTGATATATGCTTTTCTTTTTACTCATGCAACGAACCTGATTTTAATATAAATATGTAAGTTAAATCATTATAAGTAAAATATACTTTCATTAAATATGTAAGTGCTTAAATTTTGGCTTTTTGTTGCTTGCTTGTTTAAGTTGCTAAAATTTTGGCTGCTTGTTGCTTGCATGTTTCTTATGTTTCATGCACACTGTGATATATGCTTTTTTATAAATAAGCTTAATCATTATTAAGTAAATATACTTTCATCACAACTATTGTAAATCCTCTAAGTAATTAATTATGTTTTAATTACAAGCTTACTTTTTTATGTGTTTATATCTTTTATATAGCTGCTAAGTTATTATATAGTTGCTTAGTTATTTTATAATTGCTAAGTTATCATCATGTGCTTTGTTAGTAAACTAAATATGCCTTTGATATTTTAACAATAAATATGAAAATTTATTTATTTTTTTATGCCTTGTACATAACCATATTACTATTTATATGTGTCGGTCAATAGCTATACATAGCTAATGTTATACTGTTATTTATTGTTAACCGACTTGAAATAAAAGTTTGTATCTTGTATAGACCAATTTCACGGCGAGGGTAAAAACAACCCGCGCACCGGTTGTCAGCCATCTTGGAGGAGCGCGCAATTTTCACAATACACGATAAACATCCGTCTGATTTGAATAATTGTACGCTGTTAAATCTGATTTGAATGTGACTTTTGTGGGCAATTTTGATGATAGTATGTTGGACACTGTCAAAATAAAGCCAATCTACAGGGATGGACTCGATCCAATTGATAAAGTGCGGTATGAAAATAAACTCGCTATCGTTGGCGGAGTAGATCCGTACGAGTGCAAAGAACAATGGTCTGAAGATGTTGGTATTTTACCATCTGTTACCTATCCAGACATTGTAAATTATTTGATTTTCACCCCTAGTCGCTTCAAGATTGACGACTTGAAAGCTTGGAAGTCTCTGGAAGCTGTAAACCAGTTGTGCTCTGGATGGGTTTGAGACAGGGTAGCCATCAGCAAAGGACAGCATGTGATAGTAAAAACTAAGGTAAGAACTTGTACATGTGGGACTTCAAAATGGGCTCAATTAAAATATGTTTTATTTCAGAAGTAAATTGTGGAGGAAACTGCACACGGTGCAGGGTTTGAACCCACCACACCTGAAGCTGTAGCATGGTGCTCTGACATCTGATTAAACTTAGTGGTTGGTTCTCACAAGCTCATACTTCATTTTGGCTGTTTCTGACAAAGTTTGAAATGCATACTCATTTCCCTTAAACATGGGCATGCGCAGTCAAATACTTCTATAATATTACACACATTTTAATAGGTTTCTTATAAATTTTTATAAAGAAGCGATATTAATGTTAAAAAAATTAACTCTTGTGGTTTGCAGTTATCTACATGTATCTATATTTTGATATTGTTGCTTGACAGTTATATGCAGTGTTAATATGTTTAAAATAAACTATTGGTTTGCAGTTATATTTTGCAATCATTGCTTGACAGCTTTTAACAAAGTGATTTCTTTATTTATTTTCAGGTCTTTCACTCGCAGCGATTACGGGAGAAGCCATTGCAGCCATGGGTGATTGCCAAACCTGACGGAGTTGTAGCTGCCGCCCATTGCGACTGCATGGCTGGTCTTGGCGAGGCCTGCACCCATGTAGCTGCTCTTCTCTTCTCGATAATGGCAGCCGTGGAAGTCAGAGACTCCGCTACAGCAACAGAGGGTCCCTGTAAATGGAAGCCACCATTGACCAGCAAAACTGTTCATTACAAGGAGGTCAGCGACATTGATTTCACGTCAAAGAAATTGGCAGCGCGGAAGCTGATGGATACATCGGAGAGTGTAGCTACACCAACTGTGCGCAGAGCAAATGTCACAAAAGCTACAGAATCAGACTTCCTTGCATTCTGCGGACAGGCAAGTAAGTTGAAAAGAAAACCAGCTCTACTTTCTGTGGTTGAGCCTTACGCAGACAGTTTTATTCCGACCGCTGATAAAAAGGACCTGCCCAAGCCTCTAACAGATCTGCGAAACCCGGAGTTGATCGGCAAGGACATTGAAACGGTGAAAAACATTGTGAGGTTGTAACAATTTTGTGTTCTTCCATCCAAGCAGCTAATGTGGAGGAAGAGACAAGAGGCCAGGCCAAATCTTCGCTTTGGTTTCAGTTAAGAGCTGGTCGAATCACAGCATCAAAAGCAAAAGCTGTGTGTAGCACCAACCCAGTGAAGCCATCGGCAAGTTTGGTGAAAGGGATTTGCTATCCCGATGACAACACCTTCCAGACCGCAGCGACAAAGTGGGGTAAAGACCATGAAGAAATCGCACGCAATAAACTTATGGAAGGTCTAATGGCTGACCATGAAGGTGTGGTGATGATGGACTGCGGACTGTTCATCAGCCCTGGAAAACCATTTCTAGGTGCCTCCCCTGATGGGATAGTTTCATGCCTCTGTTGTGGGAGTGCTTGTGTTGAAATTAAATGTCCATTTAATATAAGGTCAGAATCTATACAAGAAAACAACTGCAAGTTCTTAGCAAGTGATGATGGTAAACTCAGCTTATATAAAGCCCATGCATATTACTATCAAGTGCAGTTACAAATGGGCATTACAAATAAGGACATGACTTATTTTGTTGTCTGGACAACTAAGGACATTTTTGTGGAAAAAATAGCGTTCAACAGGATGTTATTTGATGAGATATGTGCCAAATCAGAACAGTTTTTTAGGAATGCTATTTTGCCAGAGTTAGTTGGCAAGGTTTTTACAACTTTGCAACATGACACAGTCACTGTTTCAGTACCCATAGATATAGTGAGATCCCCACTAAAGGAAAAGCAGACCAATCAGAGTGAACAGTTGTACTGTATTTGCAACCAAGTGGAGTTTGGAAGGATGATTGGCTGTGACAATAGCACGTGTGCCATAGAATGGTTCCATTATGGGTGTGTTAATATTGAATCTGCCCCCAAAGGAAAGTGGTACTGCTCTGTGTGTCGAAAGCTGCCAATGTTTAAGAGGCGTCGAGTTATGAAGGACTAGTTAGTAAAAGTCTAAGGATGTACAAATGTGTTGTGTTCTGAGAAAACTGGGCATAATGCTTGTGCGTAAATTGTCATTCCAGATTAGCCTGTGCATTCTGTACAGGCTAATCAGGGACGGCAATTTTCGCTTTTATGCAATTTTTCCTTAATATGATGTCTTTTCTTAGAAAAATCCAGTTTAGGAGGAAAGTGTCGTCCCTGATACGCCTACTGGACTGCACAGGCTAATTTGGGACGACACTTTACGCACATCGTGAAATGCAGTATGTCCAGTTTTTTCAGAACACGACACACATATGTAGCAACAAGTTTCTACAATTAATTTAGAAATTCATTTAACTTTCATTTCTGAAAATTTGAAATGTCATGGTTTTATTAGCCGGATTTTTTTCGAAAAAATCTCGGCTTATAGATTGATGTTGTCGGGCGGGCGGGGGAGCGGGCGGGCGGGGTGGCGGCGTGCTCGAAAATGTTAAAGTTCTTATTTCATGGTATAACTTTGGTATGCTTGGACCTAGAGTCTTCAAACTTGACATGAAGGTTGGCCAGGATTAACAGATGACCACTGGTCATTTCAAGGTCATTCATTTGAAGGTCAAGGTCACTGTGACCTTCAATATAAAAAATGTTAAAGTTGTTATAACTTTGGTATGCTTGGACCTAGAGTCTTGAAACTTGACATGAAGGTTGGCCATAACTAGTTAGTAACCACTGGTCATTTCAAGGTCATTCATTTGAAGGTCAAGGTCACTGTGACCTTGAATGTACAAATGTTAAAGTTCTTATTTCATGGTATAACTTTGGTATGCTTGGACCTAGAGTCTTCAAACTTGACATGAAGGTTGGCCAGGATTAACAGATGACCACTGGTCATTTCAAGGTCATTCATTTGAAGGTGAAGGTCACTGTGACCTTCAATATAAAAATGTTAAAGTTGTTATAACTTTGGTATGCTTGGACCTAGAGTCTTGAAACTTGACATGAAGGTTGGCCAGAACTAGTAAGTAACCACTGGACATTTCAAGGTCATTCATTTGAAGGTCAAGGTCACTGTGACCTTGAATGTAAAAATGTTAAAGTTGTTATAACTTTGGTATGCTTGGACCTAGAGTCTTGAAACTTGACATGAAGGTTGGCCAGAACTAGTAAGTAACCACTGGACATTTCAAGGTCATTCATTTGAAGGTCAAGGTCACTGTGACCTTGAATGTAAAAATGTTAAAGTTCTTATTTCATGTTATAACTTTGGTATGCTTGTACCTAGAGTCTTCAAACTTGAAATAAAGATTGGCCAGTACTAGAAGATGACCACTGGTCATTTCAATGTCATTCATTTGAAGGTCAAGGTCACTGTGACCTTAAATGTTAAAATTGTTATAACTTTGGTATGCTTGGACATAGAGTCTTCAAACTTGACATGAAGGTTTGCAAGCACACTTAGATGACCACTGGTCATTTCAAGGTCATTCATTCTAAGGTCAAGGTCACTGTGACCTTGAATGTAAAAATGTTAAAGTTCTTATAACTTTGGTAGGTAAAAATGTTTAAGTTCTTATTCCATGTTATAACTTTGGTATGCTTGTACCTAGAGTCTTCAAACTTGACATAAAGGTTGGCCAGTACTAGAAGATCACCACTGCTCATTTCAATGTCATTCATTTGAAGGTCAAGGTCACTGTGACCTTCAATGTTAAAATGTTAAAATTGTAATAACTTTGGTATGCTTGGACCTAGAATCTCAAACATGACGTAAAGGTTTGCAAGCACACTTAGATGACCACTGGTCATTTCAAGGTCATTCATTTCAATGTCATTCATTTGAAGGTCAAGGTCACTGTGAACTTAAATGTTAAAATGTTAAAATTGTTGTAACTTTGGTATGCTTGGACCTAGAATCTCAAACTTGACGTAAAGGTTTGCAAGCACACTTAGATGACCACTGGTCATTTCAAGGTCATTCATTTGAAGGTCGAGGTCACTGTGACCTTGGATGTAAATATGTTAAAGTTGTTAATACTTTGGTATGCTTAGACCTAGAGTCTTCAAACTTGATATGAAGGTTGGCCAGAACTAGTAGATGACCACTGGTTATTTTAAGGTCAAGGTCACCGTGACCTTGAATGTAAAAATGTTAAAATTCTTATTTCATGGTATAACTTTCTTATGCTTGGACTTACAGTCTTCAAACTGGACATGAAGGTTGGCCAGCACTAGTAGATGACAATTGGTCATTTTAAGGTCATTGAAGGTCAAGGTCACTGTGACCTTGAATGTTAAAAATTTATTTTGCTAATAAAAAAATTGAGATCAAACTTTCCTAATTGTCAATTCAAGTTCATATTTGTGACCTTAAATGTTATTGTTGTTCATGTATATGCATGCATTCAAAACATAACACAAGGTTTGCTAATGCCTTGAAAAGTACTTACATTTCAATTTGACCTTTGAACAATATTTCAGTAATTTAAGTATTGCATTGACAAAAACACGAAAGGTACTTTCCTGTCATTTAAATAAAAAATCCGGCTTCAATGCGGTCATCTCCGACCGCGGAACTCTTGTATTTTGTTGCTTGGTTTGTCAATTTCCATGCATTCTTTCATTGATACATTTTAAAATGCATTATAGTACTCGCACTGATTGACTGTAGATTTGTATTCATTTAAATGTTACATCCTGTTACCGTTTGTTGCTGTTGTTGCAATCAGTTTATGGTGGGTTTATGAAATAAAATATATTGAATTGAAGTTTATTGTTTAAGTTTCTAAAGTATTGGCTGAATGAACAAAATTCTAGAGTTTGTTCTCAATTTTATTGCTTCTCATTAATAAACACAAACACATGATAACACAGTAATACAAAGAAAAGTGCAAAGACAATTTAAGGATTTGCTCACTAATTTATGTTATACATAATTATATGTGCATTATTATTTATACATGTACATATCTAATATCACATTCAGTAAGTAGGTTTATTTTAATGCAAGAAATGACCGCATACGAACACACACCATTACAATAAATAACAACTTTGCAGTGCATAGTCTAGATTTGGCGATAAAACTGGATCTTTTATTAAGAATTATTTGCCGTGAAACTTTTGAACTAGTCCTTCAGTTAAAATCGACAATGGATTCATTCAGATTCACCAAAGCACAACAAACATGAGCAATTTTGTCCATCATTGTGTAGTTGTTTTCATCCTTGAACATTATAAATCTAATTGGAACTGTTCCATTTAAGAAAGTGTACTTTTGACGTACAGTTCCAATAACTCTTTCCACATGTATTCTCACATTTGCCAACTTCCGTGTTGATTCGAGGTCAGCAGCCGTGAGCTGATTGCGACCCTTTGTAAATGCTGGTATATTTACACTCGCAGCAAGAGAACCAACACTGGTACTTATGTCAAAACCTCTGTCAGCTAGAATCAGGTCACCAGGGAGAATGTTGTTGAGGTAAATACAGTGTTCCGTTATAAACTTGTCGCTTGTTCGTCCACCCCAGGCTTTCGATATGAAGGACACTGTTCCCTGTGGTGTTATTCCTATTAAGAATTTTACAGTATGGTGATGTTTATAGGCACTATAACATTCTGCCGCAGCTTCCAAGTTTGATGGTCTTTCTATAAAAACCTCAAAGCAGTCAATGATTGAGACAACTTTACGTGCGAAATTTTTCCTAAACTGCATCGGCATTGTCTTTTGAACTGTTTCGCGTTGTGGCCAGTATACCATTGGATAACATCTGTAATACATGACATCTATCACACTTGAAAAAATGTGCGAAACTGTTGACTGAGATATCCCAAATTCATATGACAGGAACATTACTGACAAATTCAGTCTTAATCGCATAAGTGTCAAAGAAAATGTTCTGAATTGACTGAGAACAAGTGATGATGGTAGAAAAGGCGACAGGTACTGGAACAGAAACATCAACATTTCATAACTTGACAACTCTGTCAAATGTTTTACTTTTTCATCGTTTCCTTCAAAGTCTTTTTCTGAATATTTGTCGGACAGCTGAGACTTCAGGTGCTGGTTTTCGGCACGAAGTGCACTGATCTCGCACTCCATACCCTGCAGGCACTGGTTGTTCATGTCTGTCTGTGTTTCTGCACTGGTTGACTCCTCAGCAATGTTGTCAAGTACCTCCGGCTCGGCTGAAATATTTATAACTTATCTAAATATCTAATAGTATGGTGGGCATATTTTGCAAATGGTTCAGTTTGACTGAAAACTCTGCAATAATTGATTGTTAACAGGAATACAAATAAGAAATCTGACAGCTGATATGTGAATGGTATGTCATAATGACTAAATTTTATTTTCATTTTGAGTCGCCATGGCGTAGTGGATAATTGAAATGGTTTCCACCTAGCGATCGGGAGGTCAATGTCGAGTTTGATCCCCACGGTGGGAGCGTTTTTTAAATCTAACCCCAAAGACACCAAGTACTGGTTCTAGTCCCAGGAAACGGAGCGTTTCAAATAAGCCTAAGGCTTTTGATGTTATCGAGGTTAAATAAATAGGTTTAAAATAAATCTGATGTAATTCAAAGAAATATTACCAAGACTTGCAAACTGTGACATGTCAAGTCTTCTCTGTGCACGTTCCATTTGGCGGTTGTAGCGAGGTATTGCGGGTGTCGTTGATGTGGAAGCCATGACAGGTGGTGGAGTTTGGACGCATCGTAGATTTATGGATGGCGCCCAATCAGGATTCAGACGATCATGCATGTCTGCCTTCTTTCCTGAGCAAAAACAAAGGAGACACTTATCAATTTAAACACATTAACTAAATACTTTACTCATAGAGGTATATGAAAAACAATAACATAATGATTCACATACTTTTGCCAGTCATGATTGTAATATTTTGTTAAAAGATACCAAAAAACTGCACTAATCTATCTATCTATACTAGACTGTCTAACTCCCCTTGCGGGTATTAATGACAGGTAATGACGTTATGTTCGAGGGGTGTCATCTCAAATAGGTTAGCTTATAATTCATTTTACCATCCATAAATAGAAACCATGTGTAATAAAAGCTAATTAGTTACCTTTGACAAAATGTGCCGAGCAAACTCTAACATTGTCGATGTTTTTGTTTTCAAAACTCTGCCCAAGTTTTGCCAACCACTCTCGTCTACGATCCGCTGTCAGTTTTTCCCAATCATCTCCCTGATTCTTGATTATCGCAGGTATTCTGTAATAATGCAGATCCTTCTCACGGTCCTTTCGGTTAAAACATCCAATAATTGAACACCTAATCACCATTTTGTTGTATTCAATGCGCCGATAATGATCAAATGACAGCTCTTTGTGTTCGACAACTGAAGCGGAAAGTGTTGAGTGCGCATGAGCCTCCAAGATGGTGGCCGTGAAAATATTACGTAACGTGAAATTCGTCTATTGTATCTTGTCGTCGAATTTGGGGTGCGGTAGGATAATGTATGGTTTCCAGTATTTACTATGGGGAAGAACTATTGTTGGCAAAATATTTCACTTCAAGAATATGTTTGCGTATCAGATATCAAATATGTACAACACACAACCAATACAATTGTGTTACTGTTATGAATAATACAATTTAAAAAAATGTTTTTTTTCTCCGTTTATTACTTTCACTGAATCGAAGGGTTAACACAACCCAAGGCGAACATGATGTAGGGCGAACACAAGGCTACGGGTCGAAACCCATTAAGAAAAATATATGCAATGACAACATAAGTATGGGGTCAATATACAAAAGATACCGTCTAATTATTTGGACACAAACCACAGTTTACCAACAACTCAAAATGGCGGCGACATCTACTTTCACTTTAACCATTTACTGCGCCCGCCACTGAGCATGCGCATACTTGGTTTTACATGCTATTTTTAGTTGGGCGACGGTGGACCATCGACCATATGTTTCATACATTGTATTTAATAATTCTTCTCCATAAAGTATTTCGCGCTATTTTCAATAAACATCGCTGATGCGCAGACTGAGACAGGGTGTTAACACTTCCACTATGACGCACAGCGTCTGACACACCACGTGATGTTTGGAGCGATTGTAGATTGGTTCATGTGTTTTTCGGCGTAAGCTGTATTAAGCCAGCTTTTCACCCTGACTTAACCTTTGTAAGTGTCCAATAATATTAAAATAAAATTTCCCGCGGCTAGGTACGAATGAATACACTTCATTTATTCCATTGGCTGATTTGAGTATAACACCAGAACA
>NC_068367.1:71197792-71212792 GCF_020536995.1 Dreissena polymorpha | reverse complement strand
AAATCGTCGTCGCAAGTTAAATGTATGCTTATCAATGCTTTTTGTTTAATAACAATGCGTCTACGATGCTAAAAAAAACAGCCCGATTATCAGGCGAGCGATCAGCGTAAAATAATCGCTTGGCACGCCTGTAGCTACGAGGCGAATTTAAAAATTTGTTGTTAAACCATTTGCACTTATTTTTCCGCCCAGGTATTTTTTTAGAATTAATCAAATATGTTCTCGTTTACCCATATGCATTAAATGAACATTCATACAATAATTTGGCGAAATTCTCAATACCAATGTCAATATTCAAATTACTGCTAGTTATGTTATCGACAATTCGTTCATGTTCCTGATTGTGGTTGAGCATACTGGTAAGTTATGTGCTAGACTTATCATCGCCGTAACACCAATTAAATTTTTTAATTGTAAATTTCTCTTCCCCAAAAAGACGCTTTATCAACATTTAAGTTAAAAGATATGTGGATAGGTCCATGCGGAGAGAATGAAAAATAGTCATGCACAGACAAGTAATTAATAAAGGGACACAATTCGCGGTGCGCCAGTACGTACTCGATTGTTCTACTACCGTAAGCCGTCATAAATCCAAAACGCTCATACATGTTAAATGTGTGTGTCATGTTATGCCTTAACAAAGATCCACATAACAGCAGTACTAAAATATCTGTTTCGTTAACAGTCAACATTTAAGCATGTCCTACCGTTTATAAGGTCTTATTGCAGCTCCTCGCTTTACAGTGGTTATTTCCGTTGATCACAATCGTGACACCAAGTGTTTCTAATGCATACATTAAGATGTTTAAGAAAATTCTTTTTCCGAAATAAAACATTTAACAATCACAACTTTCGTAGAAAACGAGATAACAGTAGTCAAAATAGAACGAAATAAAAAACTCGAAAAAAAACTTTAACAAGATTGTGCATGTGTATCTCGAGAAACAGATTGCACCCACGACCGCAATATCGACGTTGCGCATATTAAAGATGTCGATAGGAAACATAGCACTAACGATTCTAAAGAAAAACATGTATGTATGCTTTTGAATCGATGACACAAAATATGAATAAAATGATATTACTTGGATGGAGTTAAATTTATGGATAATGGCTTCAAGTTGTATTTAAATTTGTGAGATCGTAGTATTACGTAAAGCAAGCAAGCGTTCAAATCTGAGTTTATTATGATAACCATGAAGTGTCCGTATTGTGGGGTCACCGTATGTGTTCCAGAATGCAGCGTTTGTATACATGTATATTCAGTGAAATTGATTGCTATGCAATTGCTATATTAATTGATATTTATTACATGATAACAAATTTTACATAGAGGATATTGTATGCATATGCAACTTATTACAATGCTTATTTTCATTAACTGGTCTAGTAATTGGAGAATAATTGTAACACACACTACGGTGGAAATATCGGTAAGATGTTGCAGAAGACCTCATTGATGGAGATAAATGCAACCATGACCTTTGTCTGTGTATCATGTGTTAGAGGAAAGTAAACTAAATTTAATCACCTAATGTTCTATGAATGAGAAAAATATGGATAAAGATAGATACTGTTGGGATAATCTTTCATTTAAGTTTTAAATGAAGTTATAATCATCCACTTCACCTCATCACATGAAAGCAATGTGGTAAAATAACCTGGCATCAGTAACTAGATGTACCGAAAGCGTCCTTGTTCTGTAAAAGTACCGAAAGCGCAGTGTAATTACCTGATGCGCACTGGATAACGTAAAGTAATGAAACAATCAGTTAACCAGTTACATTTTCTATTAAAGAATAACCTAAAACTTTCTAAATAATACTTTTTTCATGGACATCATAGTACAAATTTCATCTTTAGCGCGCTAAATTATGCATTGATAAACGCTATCGAAATCTTAAGCAATGTGCCACACCAATAACTGGAATCGATTGCGTTACAATAAACACAGTAATAACTCAATACACGTGCACCTTTGTTGTTACAAACAGGGGTTCAGTTTTGATATTTGGTACCATTCGTATGTTTTACTTAGGGAATTGATTGCGACTTTGATTTTCTTATTTAATGTTTTGTTAATCAACTTATATTACTGATTGCTCATCAAAACAGGTGCATATAAATATAAATTGTATCAGGATTATCACCTTTAAAACATAATCATGATCAGTTAACACCGTATTTGCTCGGACTGTCATATTATAAGTCTAATAATCTAAGTCAGTTACGTCATAGGCGATGTGGTCATCACTGTTAGAGGCGAGCCTTAATAAAGTACGCGATTTATTAAACAGATCAACACTCGTTAAGTTATCAAACTTATTATATGTAGTATTTATATAAAAAATACAGTTACGCACTACAGTAAGTATACAAAGTAATTGGCATTATTTGAGATCGCATTACTTATTAAAATCTCTATACAACATATACGATGATATCATCATTATTGTTTAGGTGCATAGTATTTTCATTATTTCTTAAATTGTAGAAAATTAATTGTTGTATAACTATTATGCTCATTCAACAAATTGTGAATGAATAACACTGCTTTTAAGTTTTTAATCCTGAACTTACAAGTATTGCTGTAAGCGATACGAGGCAAACTTTCCGACCCCCCCCCCCCCGCCGATTGTGTCGGTTTGCAAAATTGTTCGGCACTCAACTGAGAAGTCTTTAAACGAAATAAATGGCTTAATGTTAATAATACAGATAAAACATGGTTGATTAATGGAAGGATACATCATAAGAAAGGTAAGTGTGGATTTTACAGCAGTATTCTCGTTTTTGTATTGTCTTAATTTGTCAGAAAACTTATAATAATTAACAACCCAAAGTGAAATTCTGACATTTAAGGACATATGTCTTTGTTTACAAATCATCAGCATCGTAAAACTGGATCATTAAATAAGTGAAACAAATATGTAACGAAAAAAAACTAATGAACCACAATTCCTTATGTAAGTATTCAAGATAATATTTTTTAAAGATGTAATTAATGATGTTAAATCGATTCGATTCATTGATAGTCAAAATTCTGTCTAACAATAACAAGGTACAATTGAAGAATCATTATAAAATCAAAACCATACATAAATATTAAGATGATTATGAACATATTGAAAAACGTGATGTAGGCGATGATTCGAAATATTCTGGTCATTATTAATTTTTATCAGATTTCCTTTTGCATGTTGACACTTACTCCATTGAATGTTCTTCTCAAGTCAGCAATAACAAAAAACTACTTTTCTGAAAAGGCATATGGCTGTCGGTATCTGTACTTAAATCATTGCAGTGAAATGTTAACGTCACTGACATTATTGAAATTAATTTTATTTACATAGAGCTATCAACATTTATATATGGTTGTAAATTAAGACATAGCAACAATTGACAACCTTACAATGCATGTAAACACCGACGAAGGCCAAGTTTAAAGTTCTTAATTATGATATCGGAAAACAGTTTTGTTAAACAAGCTTTTTTCCAACACGTAATCGTAAAATCAAAATGCGGACAGAAGAACAGATCATAGAAGATCGAAGAAAGGCTAAAGAAAGACAACAAAGTTGTTTACATGATATTGCTTTTCATTATTTAAACAAATGCTTCAATTATATTCTTGTATAATTTCAACTTTGAATGTTGAATAAAAAAAACTTGGTCACTATGTCATATAATAAAAAAAACTTGTGTACATCCTAGATGCCACATTTTTCTCAGTCGTGAAATGTGGTTAAAGTGTCATGTGTACACAATAGGAATTTCTTCTGTACATGTTCATTTGTTCCGTATATTGATACAGAAATGTTAAATGAACCTCATTACACCCTCCATTAACTGCGCTTGCAGAAATACACGACGTCTGCCCGTTTACATCAAATGCTCACTGATGGTAGTTATCGAGAATAGCTAATTTGGCATCTGATTTCACTGTCCAAATTCCAAGACCAAAGGCTTATAAATAAATGAAAATAAATTTGAATTTAATATATATGTTTTCATTAATTGTCGTTCCGTTGAAGATTTCGTGATCGAAAGAAGATGATGGGATTACAAGATAGTGCTATAACATCAAGTAAGAAAAAAAAGTTGTTACAAGATCAGAGAGAGAGAAGCGAAGCAACGAGAGTACTGGAGGTAAAAACAGAAAGAGAGTCGAGAGCGACGCAGCGGACAGAGGCATCGAAGAGTGAAAGAAAAAGAACTAAAATATCGTCCTGATAAACGAAGAGGAGTACACATTATATGGGTGCAAGATATTCAAAACGAAATGCGGTTCTAACAAAATATGCAGAATAATTTGTAACAGCAGTCCAAGGAATTTTTGACAAAGCGACTCCACGGAAAAACCAACTAATGAAACAGAAATTACTGCTGAACACACTAATGTCAAGGAAAAAATATTCTTTTTGGAGAGTTCAAGCAAAATTTTGACAGAAACACTGAAAAGCAACCGACACATCAAGAAAAAACATCGTTAAAAGAATTTCATTCCTGAAATAGCACAGGCTAAACAGAACATTGTCGACGTTTCTAGGTGTAAGTAACTCGTATGTAAGTAAAAAGTCTGGTATTGAGAGTGAACAACCAAACCAATGTGAGAGGAAAGGTGCGACTAGAGTGGAGGACAGAACAGCAATCAAACACTTCTTTGTGAGAGCCGTAATATCTACAAATCTGCCTTCCGTCAAGAGGGTTAAGAAAGACCCAAAAGAAAGGCGTGTTCTTGATTGGCCCCTTGCTGCCGTTTACTAGGAGTTTCAGCAACAGTTGCCGACTGTAAAAGCATCCTACTCCACATTTGTCCGGGACAAACCACAAACTGTGGAATCCACAAGAAAACAGCAATGGTATGGTTGTTTATGTGACACTTGTACAAATACCGATTTAAAGATAAAAGCTGTGCAGCAAGTTGCAGCGAGATTCGGATTAGGCGTTGTTGTATAGGCTGTCACTATCACACTCTGCAAGAAGGAATATGGGGCTGCATTTCATAAGCTACAATGCATCCAGAGGCAATGTGGAGAATGTGGGATCGATAGCATTGTGCGTTATTTCCAGCCGTTAATTGAAGCCTCTAATGAGACTTTCGTATATTCAAAGTGAGACGGGTGAAAAAGATCTACAAAGGGAAAGAAGTAACCCAGATAATAACTGTATCAGAGAGAGAGAGAGTGTCACTGATGAAATCGTGAAACTTTCACAGGAATTTGAAAAGCTGGCCGAGCATTTGTTTGTTGCTCATTTTTCCTGGCTGCAGAACAATGTACCAAAGGGATGGGTTGCGCTGAATATGGACTTTGCTGAGATTAATTATGTGTGGCCCTGCAGGAAGTACAGAGTGCCCACTGGTCTCACAACCAAGTCACTATACATCCAACATTGGCATACTACCGATGTACAGAAGAAGACTGTAAAGACATAGTTACAGAAGGTTTGATATTCATATCTGATGATAAAACACATGACGCTAGAGCCGTGAATTTGTCATGCTGGCAAGTAATCATCTTACACAGAAGCGGGGATTGACCATAGAAAATGAGATCCATTTCATGGACGGATGTGCTGCACAATATAAATATAAAGTATTATTCACTGACATCTTTTTCTGCAAGAAGATTTCCCATAGTAATACATTTGTATGGCTCCCGGCATGGAAAGGGGCCATCTGATGGGGCCGGAGCTGTGATGAAAAGTGTGGTAAGGTGAGCCGTTATGGATGGGAATGTAAAAGTAAACAACTCGAGTGAATTCTACGAATATGCCAGAATGAAGATGACTAAAGAGGATACAACCCATAAATACCACTTAAAAGATCAGTACTTCATGTTAGAAACATTAACAGGAACATACCAAACAGAAGAGATAACTGTAAAACCCTAAAAGGAACTCACAAAGTCCAAGCTGTTCAAGGTTTAGGCAAGATGATCATCAGTACGCGAAATCCTGTCTGTTTTCGCAATGACTGTAACGGGGACGCATCTGCCTGCATAAATAGGGACTTCTTTGATGAATTGAAGCAACATTACCTTCGTAAAGCTGAACAACGTGCACCAACAGCAAGGGGAAGAGCAACTGCACGAAATACTTTAGGGTGAGGAAGAGTGTGTAGAGGACACCGAGGTCCGATAATTAGAGGGGGTGCAAAGACAATAGGAAGAGTCTGAATCTGATATAGCTGCAGACTCAGACTCTGATCAGTCCTTAACTGTTGAACACCAGACCGTTTCACACATTTCCAGAGATAATGTACGGGTTCAACATAGCCGATCACAGACTAGAGGAGGACCAAGGACAAGAGGAGGACAATAGGAGGAAAACGGACCAGAGGAGTACCAAGGACAAGACGTGGAGTAAGAACTGGAGGGGGGGGGACAAGTTGCTGCAATTCTGATGCTGTGATTAGAAACTTAGAGTTAGGTTTAGATATGCCATTGCTAGAAGTTGATACATAAGGTACCACATATCTTGTTATGTCAGCTGATTTTGAATCAACCCAGTGATTTACATGGTAGCCATTCATTCGGGTCCTTAGATCTATCTGCTGTCCTGGAATTCCTTGATGCTCATGCAAGCATTTAAATGACAGAAATATAACTGTAATCATAAGAATCTAATGTTTAGGCAAAACTAAGATGGTTTCTTTTAAATTTAAATGCAGGTCATGGCAAGCTGCATTCTTAAAGCTACAGTAATTGCTAGGCTTGTTGTATGCTAGTAAACTTATTCACCGATTCCCGAATACCATTTCTTGAAACCAATTCATATTCAGTGTGTATACATGCATATATTTCTTTGGTATGTTTTTATGAATGACAGCTGTGCAGCTCGACCCCTTGATCCACACTCCCTTGAGAATAGGTTAAGAATACGGCTAACCATGATTGTGAAGTTACAATGAAAGTTACAGGCAGCACCCCAGTCACACCCTTTAAGCCACAGTAAGTGCTAGTCTTGTTGTATTCTAGTAAACTTATTCATCGATTCCCGAATACTATTTCTCAAAACCGATTCATATTCAGTGTGAATACATACTTATATTTCTTTGGTATGTTTTCAGGAATGACAGCTGTACAGTAAGCCTTCTTGATCCACACTGCATAGAATAAGATGAGAATACGGCTAACAGTGATTGTGAAGTTAACATGAAAGTTACAGGCAGCACCCCAGTTAAACCCTTTAAGCCACAGTAAGTACTAGTCTTGTTGTATTCTACTAAACTTATTCACCAATTCCCGAATACTATTTCTTGAAACCAATTCATATTCAGTGTAAACATACATATATTTCTTTGGTATGTTTTCATGAATGACAGCTGTACAGCACGCCCCTTTGATCCACACTCCCTAGTACAGGTTGAGAAAACGGCTAACCGTGATTGTGAAGTTACTATGAAAGTTACAGGCAGCACCCCAGTCACACCCTTAAAGCCTCAGTAAGTGCTAGTCTTGTTGTATTCTAGTAAACTTATTCACGGATTCCCGAACACTATTTCTCAAAACCAATTCCTATTAAGTGTGTACGCATGCATACATTTCTTTGGTATGTTTTTAGGAATGACAGCTGTACATCAAGCCCCCTTTATCCACACTCCCTAGAACAAGATGAGAATACGGCTAACCGTAATTGTGAAGTTACGATGAAAGTTAAAGGCAGCACTCCAGTCACACCCTTTAAGCCACAGTAAGTACTAATCTTGTTGTATTCTAGTAAACTTATTCACCGATTCGCGGATACTATTTCTCGAAACCAATTCATATTCAGTGTGTATACATACATATATTTCTTTGGTATGTTTTCAGGAATTACAGCTGCACAGTACGCTCCCTTTATCCACACTACCTAGAACAAGATGAGAATACGGCTAACCGTGACTGTGAAGTTACTATGAAAGTTACAGGCAGCACCCCCAGTCACACCCTTTAAGCCACAGTAAGTACTAGTATTGGTGTATTCTACTAAACTTATTCACCAATTCCTGGATTCAATTCCTTGAAACCAATTCATATTCAGTGTGTAAACACGCATATATTTATTTTGTATGTTTTCAGGGATGACAGCTGTACAGCACGCATCCTTGATCCACACTCCTTAGAACAGGTTGAGAATACGGCTTACCGTGATTGTAAAATTTCTATAAAAATTACAGGCAGCACCCCAGTCAGACCCTTTAAGCCACAGTAAGTGCTAGTCTGGTTGTATTCTAGTAAGCTTATTCAACGATTCCCGAATACCATTTCTCGAAACCAATTCATTTTCAGTGTGTATACATACATACATTTTTTTGATATGTTTTCAGGAATGACAGCTGTACAGTACGCCCCTTTGATCAACACTTCCTAGAACAAGATGAATATACGGCTAACCGTGATTGTGAAGTTACTATGAAAGTTAAAGGCAGCTCCCTAGTCACACCCTTTAAGCCACAGTATGTGTACGTCAGTAGTGTTGTTACATTCTGGTTTTTAAACAGATTTCAGTTTTGGGAAAACTGCAAAATGTGGCTTGATGAATATCATTACATTAGGGTCTGATGGGACACTGTTTAGTTCATGCCAGTTTGAAAAAAGTACCTTATTAAATATGTTCAGAACAAATGTTACAAGTTCATTACCTCACCTGAGCACACAGTGCTCAAGATGGGATATTGTTATCGCTCTGGGTCCGTCGTGTGTCCTATATCGTTTGTCATGATGCGTGTGCCGTCAACAATAGACTGTTTACACACTTGAGGTCACAATCTTAACCCGATGTAAATAAAACATGGTCACAATATAACACTCATTAAAAGCTCTGACGAGTTCGATTGTGGGTCATCTGGGATCAAAGACTAGGTCACTAGGTCAAATAATAGGAAAACCTTGCTAACACTCTGGAGGACACATTTTCTGTCTGATATTCATACAATTTGGTAAGAATGTACATTTCGATCGAATGCAGGTCAAGTTGGGTCACGTGAGGTCAAAAACTCGGTCACCAGGTAAAATCATAGAAAAAGTATGTTAACACTCTAGGTCACATTTTCTTCCTGAACTTCATGAAAGTTGGTCAGAATAATCATCTAAGTGAAGTCTAGGCCATATCTGAAAGTGGATGTGTGGTCAAAAACAAGGTCACAAGTCCAAATCAAAGAAAAAGTATGTTTACATTTTAAAGGTCACATTTTCTGTCTGATCTTCCTTAAAATTGGTCGAAATGTTCATCTCGGTGAATTCTTGGTCAAGTTTCAAAGTGGGTCATGTGCGTTTAAAAACTAGGTCACCAGGTCTTATGACAGAAAAAGCTAGTTTACAATCTAGGGGTCACATTTTCTTCTTGATCTTCATCAAAATTGGTAAGATTGTTCTTCCCAATGAAATATATGCCAAGTTAGAAAGAAGGTCGACGGTTGTCAAAAACTAGGTAACTAGATCAAATCATACAAGAAGTTTGTTGACACTCTAGATGTCACCTTGAAACATGGCATCTCAGGTGAGCGATACAGGGCCTTTAGGGCCCTCTTGCTTTAATAAAGTTGAGATAACCGTTTGTGACATGATCCACTATGTGTAATATTATGTGTTTAGTAAACAATTTACTGAAAAAATATGCTTATGTATCAGTCTGGAGACTTTTTAACAGTCAGTAATGGGTCTTCTTTATTGGAAGCAGTTGTAAGTGTTGTTCGAGTGTTGTTGTTGCATTTTCCATTGTTTAACTATGTTGATATGTGTGATGTTTTCTTCACATTGAATTACATACATGTGTATAAGTCAATTGACATGTCAGCATATAAAAAGAATAATCTGCTTTCAGTTAAAGGTTTGTTATAAATATAAATGTACATGTTTGACACGAAGTCCAAGGTTAAATAAAGTTTATAAATCAAATTTTGAAGCTGCATTAATATCACTTTGATTAGCTGTTACCTGTATTAAGCAGTCACATTTTTGCCTGACTTAAGCAACCACATGTGTCTCGCAGCTCTACTTAGGCCTACTGCATATCACAGGTTTTACATTATAGCATATATGAGTATTAACCATTTCAAATTGCAACACATTTAACACAGTGATGAAGGTGTCCAACTTGCAGACGAGTCATTAAAATGTGTTGAGTTTGTTGTTGATCTTTTTTATTTAAACAGGTTAATACATCAATTCAATGCATTGATATTATATATGTTGTTTTTTTCATTCCATAAACTCACAAAAGCAGTGATTTCAACACAATTTTTAAAACAATTGCAGACATTCAGACATGTATTCGTTAAATTATTTATTAGTAAATAATTATGGTCTTATTATGTATTATATTGATCTGTAACTGTGATAGAAATATGACTTTTCATTTATTTCAATTTTTTATTTTTACAATCGATACTCATTGTACCCTGAATCTTGAGTTCAATTTAAAACTAGAAAATTGTGGCATTTCTTAAATGTAGTAATGACATTTTCACCAAAAAACTGAAATCATGTTACATCATTTTAACACATTATGTTCTTTCCTAGACTAGGACGGATGCTCATGAACGTGGTGATTCCTTAGTCGGAGGGTGTTCTAGACAGTTATTGCCTTGACAGAAATCTCTAAAACAACTTATTAAGCTCTGCTTTTATTTGTCTTTAAAGGTTGATGAATGGCCATGGGTCAAGTTCTCTAAAATGAACAAGAAGTTGTGGACATTAAATGATGTGAAACACTCAGTTCTTGAAACCGATGTCATGAAGAAGACTGCTTCTCCAGACATATTTATGTGTGGAACACGGATTCTATATTAGTTTTAAGGTATAAATTGATAAACAAAACCCAGTCAACTTGTCCTGTTATAATTATTCTTTGAACAAAAGCAAAATTAATCACAATATCTTGTCTTTGTTTTCGTGTTGGCCTTCATTATTCTATGGCATGAGTAATTACTGGTGTGTGCTGTGCTTTGCTTTTTATTACAAGTGGCGAACTGGCTAGATCAAAGTAGTTTGGGTAGACCACTTTCTCTGTTTGCTTTCTTATCATTGATACTGAAAAGATCCTCCTCAGCATTTACAGCTTGGATAAACAGCACACTTTGTATTATCTTTATTTTGACATTGCAGACTCTTTAATGATTATAACTTTTAAAAGAGAATACATTAAATACTCTTCAATTATTAAGGTCTTTAAAAACAAGATGTGACATGTGGTCTCTTAATTTTTTGTGAGACATGGAAGTTACGGAAGTTCTGATTTACGAAGTTATGTTTAGTGTCCAATTTCATCAGTGTAGACATATGGAAAATAAAACCATTAGTGCAAACATTGGCTCTATTATCTTATTGACCAACAAGTACCCTCCAAGACACACCCGACACTGACCTAATTCATGATTTAACATTTGTAATTGATGAATTTTGGAAAACCTTTAGTAAATTTGTGTATCAACTAGTTGATATTTCAGGATTTTGAAAAATATGGATCGAAGATCTGATGTGTTTCGTCCCAATATTACAGAAATAAACTTGTGAACTTCTGGTTCAAGCAAAATAATTTACATTAATTAATAATTGCTTTAAAGTAGGGTATTAAAAGGTTCCCATACGTCTTTCTCTGACAGTAGGTCATATTGAAATAATGCTTATCACCAGAAGTTACAAACTTTACTTGCCGTGAATTTTGTTTTGACACATACAGTGTTTCCAGAACTCGTCAGTTGGACAAACACCATCAACTGTAGTCAACAGAACATAACAGAACAAGTTTAAAACTGGTTAATAACTTTGAAACTAACAACAATAAGAATTGTAACTGTAACTTGTTACAAACTTGTAATAACTACAACAACAAAACAAAGGAATGGCATGCGCAATGTCAAGTATAACGTCTGTCACTTTCCGCAAATGTCAAAATGTCAAACATAACGTCCACTTCAACTCGGAAGGAAAATGGCTCGTAAAGTGGCTATATTCCGCTTTATTAAAACACTATGCATATAAAAGCATACAAACTCTCAAGAAAAGGATGATGGTTTAGGTAGGATTCACAGTTTTTACTTGCTATGAATATAAATGTAATGGAAAAATACATAACGTTCGTTACTTTAAAATCAGCTCGATTAAAGGAAGATGGGAACTCCTGTTTTATTGCAATTGTTTTTGTAAGAAAGAAATTTATTTATACCCTTTAATGTATTTGTATTCTGCCAAAATAAGGAAAGGCGACTGTTAAATATATTGCGAAATCGGTTGTCAAAATAACGTCCATCACTTTTACGGGTCCATAATTTTTTTTGTAATTATCTTATGCAGATATTGATAAACTTTCAATTTTCCGCAATTAATCTAAAGTTTTAAGATTATTTACCTACACAACACAGGAATACAGCTAAAACGTCAATCTGAGAATTGTGAAGTGTCGCCCGTTATTGTTTCCATTTTTCAGATATAGAGCCATATATGTAAATATAATAGTATCTAAGTAGCTTAGATTTTAGTAATCCAACGTATAATAACGATTAATTTCAAAATAAATATTATTAACTCCTCGCACATTTTGCGGTATGTTATTGTGTCCGCTAGGTTTGATATTTACATCATTTATTACGTCTTTTATTTAGGCTCGTTTTTTCATTACCTGCACAGGAACTACTTAAAATAACCCGGTGTACACTTAAATATACTTCAAAGTACCCAGAGTGCGGAACATATATTAAAAATACACCGGAATATTGCCGTGAGCCTTTAAGCACATTTTCTGTAACAGGGGTATATTGTAGTAAGAGTAATTGTAAACTTAACCCTTAAACCACTCGGAAACGAGCCTCGCTCTTCAGAACTCTTTAACCATAAACAAAAACGAATCTTAAATAGTGTAGTATACATAAACATGTAATTATTACTTAAGATCGACATGGAGATATAACATCAATAATCATAATAAATTTTAACTTTCTTTAAGTGATTCGTTATTACTTCTTGTTATCGATATTTTGTACAGTTCAAACGCTGTACCATGAACACAGAAAGAACATTCAGAGGTCAATCGTGATACAACGACTGTCTCCGGAATTAACCGTAAGATAGACTTCGTGTCTAATGGCCATTTCGGCTTGTATTACTACTTTACTACCCAAAATGTTACACAGAAAGGACAGTCAAAGATATTATTAATTCA
The DNA here is from genome assembly GCF_020536995.1 of Dreissena polymorpha. Lineage (NCBI taxonomy): Eukaryota > Metazoa > Mollusca > Bivalvia > Myida > Dreissenidae > Dreissena > Dreissena polymorpha. Next base: position 71,199,652 of record NC_068367.1, on the reverse strand, counting down.
TTAGTTAATATTTATTAAAGATCGGCGAATACGCAAATCGACTTCTTCTTGTTATGTGTATGTTTACTATCGGATATTTATGTTATTAGGTTATTGTATTTCATCAGTTAACATTTATTAAAGATCGCGAATACACAAATCGACTTCTACTTGTTTTATGTATGTTTACTATCGGATGTTTATTATTATGTTATTGATATGTGTAGTCATATGTATAACGTTCTGTGTAACATTGAACTTTCAATAACATACCACATATCATTTAATATACGCAAGTAAAGCAGTGTGAACTTTCAAAAGAAATTGTGTATGTTCGTTTAAGTCAGAATTTAAAAATACACTATGGTGCAGTCAACACTATGTTTTCGAATCGCCGTTTATTTGCTTTTTTTCCGTTAACACACTGTTACTATCATTATGCAATAAATATTCGGTGATCCGACCGGAATATGTCTTATTAATAAATTACACTGCGCATGCGCTAACTTTCTTGTGTGTTCCTTATATCGTAGGGATTATATGGTCTTGCACAACTAAAACTACATAGCGTTAGACACGTACACCGACTGGTAGGCCGATTAAAATGCATATATATACTATTAAAATAATTTGGATAAACATAAATTCAATATCTTTTTCGCTAAGGGTGAGTGCAAATTAGATTCGTCAAAACGATTGACGTCATTTGGCAATGTGTTTCATTAAACCGTAGAACGGTCATAACTATTTGATGTTTGAGGTGCATACTAATGGTGACATCGGCGAACAAACAGGCCATGATGTTCTAATCAGAATACAGCGTTTATATGAACACGAAATAAGTTGCATCCTTTGATGGAATTGATAACATGTTGGTAAACTTTCTTCATTACTAATATTTAGCAATACAAAATCCCACATTTAACATCATGTGCATCAAACAGTGTATTTTATAATCGACGATTTTATCTGCACGGAGAAACAATGACAATAATTGAATAATTGTGCGTGTAAAATAATCCAGAAAATATTCACATTATGAAAAATACATGGTGGTCTTTATACTTGGCGATTTAAGATGACGCAGTAAATAGAGGCGAATTGTTGCTGTTCGGTAGTTCAAAATAAATCCGTATTCAATAAATGCTATTTCCGATAAAGATTATAAAATTCATGATCGATTCTGAAAGCATCCAGTGCATATCTCACCGTCAGCATTGCCCATTGCAACAAGATAATTTCCTTCTCAATTAAATTATTGTTTCTTTAACAAATAAAACACTTCATGATAATCCGTTGATGTTCTCGACAGATATGTTCCATCTAAATTAAATTAACCCATGTTTGTAAAATATTACGCTATTAAGCATTCTTGTTTACATACATTAGTAGATGGAACTTTTACGTCAGTTTCGCCTCATGCTAATATCACTAAATCAAAAACAGCGCCTATTTCTAAAGAGTTACTTTCCTCCTCACGTTTAAAAGCAATTAATCAATTGCTTATTTCCTTGTGTGGTTATTTTCTTTATCACAAGTCGATCTGCACTATTTTGGGACATATCGTTTCGAACTACGTTAAAAGATGAACCTGCGGGATGCCTTTATCGAAGGACTGTGCTTTTGTCGAAATCTTACGGTCGACACTCTGTTTTCCGAGATTGTTTGAATTTTGGGCGAATAAGATTGTTTTAGAATTTGCATGACAGATATGTTGTATTTCAAGTTTAAATATAATATATAGTCATATTACAATCTTAAATAAACAAAAGGCAGGTAAAATGCATTAAAAGATGGGACCCTACCGGGAATCGGATTACGTATTAACTAATTCCATTTTCGTTAGCGTTGCGCAAAAATATTTGGACGCATGTAAGTTAG
>NC_068367.1:71182792-71192792 GCF_020536995.1 Dreissena polymorpha | reverse complement strand
GTCAAAAGATGCCTATAATGGATATATTAGAGCATGGTAAGTGTTCAGTTTTACTGTGTCCTCACAAATATCATAACTAAAACGAAAATTTGCGAAATTCAATCTGAAACAACTTTTTTCAATTTTGTCAATTTGCCAAAACGTGAAAAGGCCCCTTTAACCTTAGCAAACTATATTTTAATACCGTACATCATAAGCTCGAATTCCGGGAAGAGCAATCTTGTGTATTCAACTGTTTGCTGGCAATAAATTGAACTATGTCAAACATTTGTGAACTGTAAGTACACAAATTAAATTACTATTTTTTGGAAACAAAATTTGTGATCAAGTCCCTTTACGTGGTGCGACCAGAATATAATTTATGTAACATAGTAATTCAATAAAGCAGTTGTGTTTTTTTTGCAAATCAGCCGTTCATAATAAACTATTCGGCTTTGAGAGATAGATGTATTAATGTCCTGTAATAAATATATGGCTTTAAAAAAGCAGGACCACGTTATACTAAGCATAAGCCATATTTGCATTACAACTGTCGAGCCTCAAGTAACATGTGGTAGTCTTCTTTATACGATTAACACTGTACACATGTTACACAAAATGGGTTTAACAAGGATGAGGAAAAGGAGCCAAAATTAGATTTAAACATAACTACTTACGCAGTACCCTCGTATATTGTACTTGAAGGATACGAAATTACAAGGAGCATCACTGCAGCATATATATTATGCATAGTAAATATATATCTTAACATAGAAGCTTACAAATACATTGACATTGTCTCCTCAGCATAAGAAGTCTGTTTGTCGGTCTAAATGGATTCTTTGTCATAATATACAAATAGTTATTTGCCAATATAAAATTTAAATAAAGTATGTGACCCTGAGCCTCGGCTCAATCATATAACCTGTCGGTTTCAGAGCAGGTATTGCTAAGTTTCAAATGAAAATCGTTTTCAGATCCAGACACCTACATATGCAGCGTACTGGGATCATGCAAACGCCTTTGAAAGAGGGTGTCCCATTGATCATCATTAAGATTTTAGTGAAAGCGCTACCAACGTTTTAGGAGATGTCGTTTGGAGTAAATATCTGAAAACAGACATTTCACAATACATATATACGGTCACTTGAGAGCTACCAACCATAACAGCTGATCATGAGTGGTTTATTTAGCCAACAACGAAATGATTAAGCAGATTTGATAAATATTATTTTAAAACTGTAAACAAACTTTAATTTTATTCACTCTAACCCAGAGACCTAGTGTGTGGTCAAACAAAACCCTGCATTAAAACTGCATTAGATATTATTGATACACATTTACTGAACTCTTTTAAAGAACTCTGGCAAATAATGTATACCTCGATTGTTTAAATGTTACAATGTTGATGACAAACAAATGGAAACGTGCAGTACTATACATGTAATCTCATCATAATTGTTGATATCTAACGGTAGCACGTATTGAAACATAACACGTAAACATAACCTCACATCGGAATCATACATTCGAAGCCCGGGAACTGTTTGTTTCAGATAAAAGAAGCATGGGGCTTTTTGTTGAAGATTTTGACACAAATAAACCAGGGCAAATACCATCAGCAAACCATTGCACTTTTTCCGATAAAGTAGAAACTAAAATGCTTTTACTTAAGAAACGGTTATTTACACAAAACAGTCCATAACCGAACTCACCTTCGAGAGGCATAACCAGTTAGAAATGGAGTGTTATCTGGAAGAGAAAAAAAACACGATATATTAAACAAAAGTTGTTTCGTTCAATGTGTGGCTCTTTTGAAACCCAATGCAGTCACGTTATAATGCCGATCCTCATAATGAAATAGCGCACATTTAGGAATGATGAAACCTCTTTTACATATGTTTTATTTGCGAATGGAACACAATACCAATATCACGATATTAAACTATTCAGAATGAATACAATAAAACTATAAAACACTGTCTGCAATTCATTCTAAGGTTAACCCATGTATGCCTAGCGTCTAGAAAAAAGGCCTTGGCAATCACCGAAGACCCACATGAGACGCCGCATGATGCGGCGTCTAATCTGGATCTGCGCTGTTTGCTGAAATGAATTTCTGTAAAAATATTCTAAATATAGAAATAAATATACTAGACATCCCTTATTTTGGAAATAAATTGATTCAATTTAGAAGGATGGGAGAGTCCACTAGGCATAAATGGGTTAATGTTGTTACATTCATGGATGGGATGAAGAGCAAATATATGTTACATCAATACACTCAAATACATATCCCAATTTATAAACATATTATTGTTCTTCTCAAGCCATTCATTATTAATATTTTATAGCTAATACTCGAACGCACATTTCAATAAGTAAGTGTTTTATTTTTGTTTCTCTGCAGGACATAAATACTTGTTAGCTTTCATAATCCTACTTACATACTTCCGTAAACAATAAGCTTTATTAATAAATTTCCGATCCAAAAACTGCTCTTGACGATCTTGTCAACAACTATATTTACAGAAGGTCTTAAATGGTCTGTAGATCGAAATTAAAATGGAGAATCTCAAAACACCAAAGATTGTAAGCTCATGTTTTCTTTTCGCTTTATTTTTTATTTCCGTTGGCCTCGTATCTATTTAATGTATAAAACTTTACCTCGGTCGAGTGCAATTAACAATTTGAAGGTTTAAAGAAAGTTTAAACGGGCATCAACTTTTTAACACCAAGTTCATTGACACAATCCCCGTCATAGTATTATCTTTCGTATTGAGCTCGCTCATAGATGTACATACTTTTGAAATATTTGACATTCATAGTGTATCATTCAAGGGAGAAAACCCTTACATTTCTTATAATCATTTGAGATACCTTTGGCTAGTCGACAACCATGTGTATATTTAAACAGAATCACTGCTGCTTTACAAGTAAGACAATAAGCCCAATACAAATCGTTTAATATAACTGCATGATGATACATTTAAATAAATAAAGCAAATTTACCAAATATTGAGATCCCAACATCTAAATAACGCAGTAGTACCTATTCACATTCTATGTCGTCTAATGCATACAGTAAATGCTCAAATACACCAGCTGGAGAGAAACCATATTATAGCATGTGGTCCTATATAGATGATAAGAACCAAGCTGCCGGACAGTGAGACACAAAAAATTTTCTAGAGAAGATGCTCATTGATACAACAAGTACACACTACTAAAAAACTGGGGCCATTACCTTGGATAGGCCAATACACATATGATTGGAGGAAAACCGTTGTAAAAGAAACTTCAACCCGCAAACTTGGCCCAGAAATATTTTTAGAAAACATTGTAGTGTACCCTACAATTTACTTAATAGCCGGAACACAAACCCTTATGCCTTTATACCCTCTATATCTGAACCGGACATACACGGAACATGGTGTCCATACCCATTAATATGAAAGCCTAATACCTAAAAAGGGGCGTCTATACCCACGGTATGAGGAAACCCACGACTCACAGAACTTGGTGTGTATTGCTACTTTATCAGAAATCGGGATCCACACACCCTAAATATCATATCCACTGTACGATCACCAGAGATCCACAGAGACGAGTGACTTTATACACTGATTAAAAAACATAAACTGACAGGACCCGATGACTATACTCACTTTATCAAAAACTCAGTAAATAAATACGGTCACAAAACAAATTATATCAGACCACGAAGCCCATAGACCGTTTCAAGAAAGCAAATCAAGAGACTCTCAGAACGCGGTGAATTCAGCCGATTCTAATCGGATATTTTCATATCGTGGTGCTTATACTCACTGCAAAGGCACCCGAGAACAAGTGAACGCTATGAATCTGCCATTTGTTTCAAAACACAAGACCCTAAGAAGGAGGTCACTATACTCACAATTTTATAACCCGATACAAACTGAGCGCTCTGCTATTTATCAACTTTATAAGAAACCGATATCCACAAAAGCGACTACACCCACCAAAACAGAATCCGATACAAAATTTACACGGTGACTATACATATTATATCAGAACCCAAAGGCTCGAAGAACCAGTTAAAAAAAACAACATAATATCAGAATCTTACATCACATAAAGCCATTACTATATTCAGAATATCAGAATATGGTGTCTACACCCGCTATATCATAACCCGAGACCAACAGAAAGCTGTGCTTTTATATCTGATAGGAACATTCACGTATGCATATATTCTCATCATGCATGAACCAAATAGTCACATTTTGCGGTGACAATAATAGCTTTATCCAATTAAACATGACCGAAATGAATGCATAAATCGGAAACTACGTGTTCAGTGCATAAGTACTTGGGACATATAATCCGCCATTTATGTGCGCACTTTACAATTTCTTTGACAAAAAGCACTACATTTAGATTGATGTTCCCATTATATCAACATAGTTTCAGTCCCATTGATGATTTTCTGATTATAGTTTTGTTTTGTTAGCATGAATGTATCATGCCCAAATACTAGTTTTTTTCTTCAGACATTCTTTGAACTGTTACTGAAATCGCTTTCCAAGGTGTAGATCGAAATGAAATAACGAGTATTCGCAATCCATGTCATGATAAGTAAAGAATGGCGTCTTCTGATGACTTGTATAGGTGTTTTTCAAATGTTTTACTTATCCGTCTGTTTTCTTAATTGTGGACAAATACTATACCCCGATTGATGATAGTACAAATTGCAGTATTGATACATCGTCCGGCAAAAAAGATGCGTAGAAGCTGTGATGTTTAAATCTATGCATCTACAAATAACTCTTGTTCAATGCATTGGTGCGACCGAGAAGATATACCGCTCGTCAGAATATACTTATATTGTTAGATCTAAAAAGCTCCATTACAAAAAAACAAAACAAGAATATAATTAAAGAAACAAAAAATAACCCTAAAATAGGGTCGAACCATTCACCCCTGGAGTAACAGTCTATCGCTTAGACCACTCGGTCATCTGTGCTCATACAATGAGTGATGTATTGTATGCTTTATATTAGCAATCCTTGTAGTATCATACAATATAACGACAACAACAGAACTCTCCAAATTATTCAATCTTATTGCGTTACAACACTTTATAATTTTCAGGGGTTTAAATAATCAAAATAGGCAAATAATGGATACTTTAGAGTATGGATAATGTTCAGTATTACTGTTTCCTCACAAATATCATAACTACAACGCAAGTTGGCGAATCTGAAACATTTTTTTTCTTTCTTTTTCTTTTTTTTAAATTCAATATAAGACATACAATGTATACAAGTATATGATCATAAAACTAAGTGATACCATGTAGCAGCAATAATGTTCAAAACCATGTTATACCATATATGCTAATATATACTTTTTTGACCTTGTGGTTTCCTTTTGATTAATAAAAGGTTAATATGTATTTTTTCTTTGGTTGTTTGTGATATGTGTTTTAAAAAAAGAAAAACAACAGAAAAGTTTTGAATAAGGATGAGTTGCATAAAGTGGGTAGAAAGCAAACTGGACTTGTTTATGAAAGTTTAATGTGTTTTCAATTTGTTCTCGAATATATGAAGTGTATCATTGTTTAGGGCTATTTTTTCAATTTGAATCTTCAGGTTTAAATAATTGATAAAACAGTTCATTGTTGGTGTTTGTTTTCTGCATTTCATGCTGAATATAAAATATTTTATTAATATAATTATGTAATTCACAGCGTTATTAACCTCTTGTATTTTGAAGGTATTTACCCTAAACTGATGTCTGAGAGAGATAATTTAACATGTAATTGTTGTTTTTCTAGAAAGGTTGTCAATTGATTCCATAGAGATTGAATATATTTACACTCCCAGAAAAAGTGTTATATTGTTTCAATATGCTCACTACACATATCACATATATTGGTGTTGGATAGGTTGCACTTAAAAATATATTTATTTGTAGCTATGATTCTATGGATGTATTTATATTGAAAATTTCTCAGTGTGTTATCAATAGTTGATTTATATGGCATGACAAATATTTGTTTCCAATTAAATTATTTTCTTCCAAGAAGGTTTTGCCATTTAGTTTGAGCTTTAGAGATTTCCGCAGGGTTTTTAATTTGAAGTGTGTAAAATATTTTGTTCGTTTTTGTTTTCTTTGTAATTATGTTTTTCTACGAATGTTTTTGAGTACATGGTGTGTTATTTGTTTTGGTACAGCTTTAATGTGTATGGGTATACTTTTGATCAATGTGTAGTACATCAGGAAATTACTTGTAGGTATTCCGAATATGTAGCATAAGTTATCAAAAGAATAGAAGTCGTTTATTCTGTAGTCGTACAATTGATCAACATATTTTATGTTTTGTTCGAACCATTAATAATAGAAAAACGTTTTATTGTTAGAAGTCATGTCTCATAATTGTCGATATTACATTCAAAAAGTAAGGAGTCATCGTATGTTTTAAGAATTTTCTGTTAGAATAAATTCCATTTACTCGTATTAGTATTATCTAAATATCTTAAACCCAACTGCATTTGATTGCATTCAGGAATGAATCTATATCCGTTAGTTTGATACTTCCATATTCTACTGGTTGAATTAATTGAGTTCGCTTAATTTTATCAGGTTTACCGTCCCATATGAAATTAAATATTTCTGAATTTATATATTCAATAATATCATTTGATGGGTTTGGGAGAACTGTTAGTGTATATAATTTAGGGAGTGCAAACGTTTTCAACACGGTGTTTTTTCCGATTAGTGTAAGTTTACAATGATGCCATGATTTTAAACAATTTTATATTTTTTGTAATTTAGGCAATATGTGTTTTAGACTTGTTTCATTTTCATTGTTTGTAAAGGTTATTCCTAACGTTGTTGCTTCATCTGATGTCCAGTTGAATTTCATTTATTTTTAAATATGAATATTACTTTGTTTTAATTTACCTACTCGTAGCACAGTGCATTTACTTTTGTTTAGTTTAAGACCCGATGCCATTCCAAAAAGGGTTAGCGATTCTATAAGATTATTGAATGAGTCACTACTGTCATTTAAAAAATAAAGTGCATCGTCAGCAATAGGGACTTTTTAATTTCTTCGTCAGATTCTAGCGATATGACCTTTATATGATTATTTGATTGGATATAGTGTGATAGATATTTTGTCATTTCACCAAAACGTGAAAAGGCCCCTTTAGGCAATCAGAAACCGTTGCATGACTGGCTTGTCCTGGCGTCACCATTATTGAAACAACAACCCTAAATGGACATTTTTACATGTACTTATCAACAACTTTGATCTAGGCCAATCAAATATATGTATGATTCGTTGCATATGGCTTCACGAGTGAGTGTCCTTTCAAACCAACCCTCTTCTTAAAAATATAGAAAACTCAACACATATGGTTACGCATTAAATAGTGTATCATTACAACCAACAATAAATGGATGTGTATGGTTCTAAGAAATACCGATAAGTATTCCTGGCGATTTAATGAAACTGGCCACAACACGGACGAATTAGCTATAGACCCCCTTAAATCTCCAAACAAATACAATGATCATTTTAATGCAATCTACAAATCCGTTTAAAAATATATCCATATGTTCAATTAAAACAAAACAGCCGGACTATAATTGCATAAATCTGATTTGAACAATGTCGTGCTAAAGTCGTTTATGGGATGCAAATAAAGACACATAATACACAAGAGTGTGTATGGGATGTAACAAGCAAACATCGGACCTTAGTCCTCAATATAATTGAAGGGTTCGAATCTAATTGTTTCCCGAACTGATGAAGCACGGTTTCATCGATCAAACCCGGAGCGACTGTTTATTAGTTTATATTCAGCCTTTAATCTAATTTTTGACACAACGTGATTTAAGTGGACGCTCTCTTTTACCTTCCAAGTTTCTACGATTTTGTACCCACATTATTGTTATTGGCACTTATATATGCACCATTATTGACACCAACCACGCAGGAACGGAAATCATATTTGTTAGACCTATCACTCAGATAAAAATAATATCTTCAATCATCATTTATAGCAGATTAACAAATTATAATTTATAGTATATTAAACAATAATCAATTATGGTAATTAAATAATAATAATTTATATTAGATTATACAATAATCATTTATAGTAAATTTAACAATTATCATTTATAGTAGATTAAAATACATGCTTACATATATTAAAAGACATAATTTCACTATTTACTCAAATAAACTGGTCTAAAAATGTACAGTTAGAGATACGACATAATTGCAAAACACAAAAAACTTTCAAGCAGTTTTAACAGCAGAAGTCAATGAATCTGTTCTATTTAAAAATATTATATATCATTGTCTTAAAATACCCACTTTGATTTTAAAAACTGTATATTCACATTACGTATTTACAAACATAATATCCTTATCGTCTTTACAAATAAATGAATCACTTGTTCTCTGGTTTTCTTTCTTAAATCTTGGGTAACACCTTAAAGCTCTCAATACGACTATGTCCTGTAAGACGAACATCCATCAGTTGGATAATTAGGACAAATAACCGTTATTTCAATACAACATTTGTTGAAATTATATGTACGTAACTAATACAAAGACGTGTACCAAATACATTTATCATCAAAGGTCACAACAATTTAAATACAATAACTTAAAGCAATCCATTAATACAACAGTTGGGAAAATAAATGGGTTAATTCTATTAGTAAACTCAAAACAACAAATCCCGCCGAATACGACTAGGCACATAAACCAGACCAGTTTAGAACGAGAATAATTGTATTTACTCGCGTTGCATCGTGAGCAAACAAATATACCTTATCAAAATAGTTTTAGCCAACCCCAACATAACAATTACATCAATAAGGTATAACACTCTTTATTGAAAACTAGATCTCACACAAGTTAACAAAGCCCACAATTCTTTCTTACAGTCAAACAGATGGTATTGCCAGTCTTATTAAAGTAACCTATGATCACGTCTGACATTTTCTGAAATTGCAACTGCCGATTCTGTTTTCTAACTGAGAATTATAGCTATCTTTGGAAAATGTACCATTTAAAATACTCTGTTTGTGTTTGTGTTGGGTTTCTTCGCCAATTAAAGCCTCATCTGCAATATCGCCTTTTCTTTTTACTTCTTCATAGCGGTTCTCTGTAAAATGCACATCTCGAATGGCGAATCGATAGATTTACAAAAATGACAAACCCGTGCATTTGTTGCGTTAAAACATAACCGTACACATCTTCTAAATAACATGTTGATTACTTATACGATACCGTATTTATCAAAGTGATACACTTTACATATATAATAATGCTTCATGAACACTGAAAAAGTAGATACCATAAGAGAAAGAAAAATCAAAGCGCTGAAGGCACTGAAGTTGTTCGCTGTTGTATAATCTTAGACGCAACTCAGTTTTCAAAATATGGTATAGCTTTTTATATCGCAAGATTGAAATGAAAACACCCCATTCACATTTATAAAGAGCGTGTCTTAAAGCACAGGTTGAGATGTGTTGTTTTTTTAATTCATTAATTCAAAAGATAATTAAAGCCTCATTTTGGGAAAACAGGGCTTAGTGCATATGCATTAATGTCATCCCAGTACCAGAGACTGTCTTTAAAAGAAAAACACCATACAATCAGATAGTGTCATTTATCTAACAAAAAGCTTAAAAGTGATGTGGTTTGTTGTACAACAACAATTGGTTATGTGTAACCTATGCAAAAAAATAATTTCGTTCAAGATAATTCACGGTAATTCTATAAACGACAAATACTCTTCATGTTTTTTTTTGTTTTTTTCAAAATGTACAGAAGTGGTTTTATAGCACAATTTTTTACACACATTTAAGAGGTAATCGCTCACATTTATGTCTAATTAATGATAATTGTATGCATTAGCAAAGATTTAACAATAAAAACTGAAGTATAAGTTGAAATCAATTTGCTATAGGAAAACGACTAGACTATTTTTTATTTATAAGACGCGCAATT